>NC_090336.1:48787978-48900478 GCF_035084215.1 Heptranchias perlo | reverse complement strand
GAAGAAGCCTTGGCGAGTTGCTGCAGTGCATCCTGTGGATGGTACACACTGCAGCCACAGTGCGCCGGTGGTGAAGGGAGTGAATGTTTAGGATGGTGGATGGGGTGCCAATCAAGCGGGTTGCTTTGTCCTGGATGGTGTCAAGCTTCTTGAGTGTTGTTGGAGCTGCACTCATCCAGGCAAGTGGAGAGTATTCCATCACACTCCTGACTTGTGTCTTGTAGATGGTGGAAAGGCTTTGGGGAGTCAGGAGGTGAGTCACTCACAGCAGAATACCCAGCCTCTGACCTGCTCTTGTAGCCACAGTATTTATATGGCTGGTCCAGTTAAATTTCTGGTCAATGGTGACCCCCAGGATGTTGATGGTGGGGGATTCGGCAATGGTAATGCCATTGAATGTCAAGGGGAGGTGGTTAGACTCTCTTGTTGGAGATGGTCATTGCCTGGCACTTGTCTGGTGCAAATGTTACTTGCAACTTATCAGCCCAAGCCTGGATGTGGTCCAGGTCTTGCTGCATGCGGGCTCGGACTACTTCATTATCTGAGGGGTTACGAATGGAACTGAACACTGTGCAATCATCAGCGAACATCCCCATTTCTGTCCTTATGATGGAGGGAAGGGCATTGATGAAGCAGCTGAAGATGGTTGGGCCGAGGACACTGCCCTGAGGAACTCCTGCAGCAATGTCCTGGGGCTGAGATGATTGGCCTCCAACAACCACTACCATCTTCCTTTGTGCCAGCTATGACTGCAGGCACTGGAGAGTTTTCCCCCTGATTCCCATTGACTTCAATTTTACTCGGGCTCCTTGGTGCCACACTCGGTCAAATGCTGCCTTGATGTCAAGGACAGTCCCCTCTCACCTCACCGCTGGAATTCAGCTCTTTTGTCCATGTTTGGACCAAGGCTATACTGAGGTCTGGAGCCATGTGGTCCTGGCGGAACCCAAACTGAGCATCGGTGAGCAGGTTATTGGTGAGTAAGTGCCGCTTGATAGCACTGTCGACGACACCTTCCATCACTTTGCTGATGATTGAGAGTAGACTGATGGGACGGTAATTGGCCGGATTGGATTTGTCCTGCTTTTTGTGGACAGGACATACCTGGGCAATTTTCCACATTGTCGGGTAGATGCCAGTGTTGTAGCTGTACTGGAACAGCTTGCTTAGAGGTACAGCTAGTTCTGGAGCACAAGACTTCAGCACTACAGCCGGGATGTTGTCGGGGCCTATAGTTTTTGCTGTATTCATTGCACTCAGCCGTTTCTTGATATCACGTGGAGTGAATCGAATTGGCTGAAGACTGGCTTCTGTGATGGTGGGGCTATCGGGAGGAGGCCGAAATGGATCGTCCACTCGGCACTTCTGGCTGAAGATGGTTGCAAACGCTTCAGCCTAGTCTTTTGCACTCATGTGCTGGACTCCGCCATCATTGAGGATGGGGATGTTTACAGAGCCTCCTCCTCCCGTTAGCTTATTTAATTGTCCACCACCATTCACGACTGGATGTGGCAGGACTGCAGAGCTTTTGATCTGATCCGTTTGTCGTGGACAATGAAAGTGTCACCTATGGAAAGCAGCCTGGTAGGTTTGACTAGAGAAAGTGTAAGTATAAAGAGATGTTGAAGTTTTGCTTGACCATCTTTGGAGGTTAGGGAGAAACTTTGTGGAACTTTTCGTTAGTTGACCTCATCAACAATGCAGCACTCCCTCAGTGCAACGCTGAAATGTCAGCCCATAAGTGAGGTGCACGATAGGGCAGGTTGTACATGATCTTTGGATTGAGCGGGCTTTTCATGCCCAGAGGTGATCACTATACAAATAGTGATTTCCTCTGCTGGGTTTTGCCCTGACAGGAAATAAATTCCATTACTCAATTTATGAACCTTTATTTTGAAATGCGTTTACCTGCAGTCTTACCTAGATTGATATAAAATAACATTCATCCACATAAATAGCCTAATTCTCTTTGCATCTCTACTGAGTGATAATTTCTCTCAATTAAAAAAAATGTAAGGTGCCAAATCAAACTTCAGCATCGTGACTTACTGAAAAGAATGTAACTCAAAGTCAGGTTTTAGCAAAAAAAGATGAATTATGCCTGAGAACTATCCATATGCCAAACATATGCAAGTCTAGCACAGATTGCCATCTTAATAAAACTATGTACTGAGATAAACTTTGTATTACTGAGGACACATGGGTGGTGTTTTCATCTCACTACCAACCTGATTTGGGACACTAGCCGGTTTGTAGAGGAATGGTAATGCGGTGAAAGTTCAGTTCCACCGGATTCCTGCTTGTTTAACACCCTGCTCGATCTATGGGTTGGGCCTCGAGAAGGCATCTGAAGCAGCTACCTGAAGCAGGTGGGAGCTTCATTAGTGCATGCAGTAGGGGATGGGGAAGGGCTCCATGCCGTCTTCAGGGCCGGGGCATGCAGGAGACTGAGGGTGTAAAGTCTAACCCATCCAGTGGGACGCTGATGGGATAGGATCGGCCGACTATTTTACGCCCCGCCCTCTCCATTGACTCTCCATTGACTTCAACGGAATGTAAAGTCGGGTGGGGTTTGAAACGGGCGGCTGATCTAAACCTGTTGGTTTCTCGTCAGGTGGGCCAAGTTAAAATAACCCCCAAGTCTCCAGCATGCTAGTGAGACCCTGGAGGGAACAAGGCCTCAAGCAAACCTTCAGGTGGAAGGGCATTTAAAAGGCTCACATACTTTAAAAGTCTTAAAGGCATTTAGGTCTTTTAAAGGCCCTTCTTGTAGTATTTGTTTTGTTTTGTACTTTGTTTCCACCTGTCACTTAAGCTTTCATGAGCCTTAGTACCAGGTGCTGTTATTTATTTACTGACTTCGCTCCAAGTCCCCTGTAATGACACCAGAGGGTTTGCCACCAGGAATTCTTCAAACTGACACATTTGGAGGAGAAGAGAACCAGCAGAAGGATTCCAGGCAGCTCAGATTGCCCGAAAGTTGCTCTGTTCCCCCCTGCCTGTACCTGCACCCCAACATCTGCAGAGACAAATAGCAACCTCACTTTGGCAGACTTTGTTGGTGGCGGCTACTCTTCCCAATGATGGCTGCACCAGCAGATTCCTGGTGGCATCACATCCCTTAGATTAAGTAGCAGTTTAGATTTGTTCAGCGGTCGGGGACAGAAGGGTCTGACTGCGAGTCAGGCAGGTATGGGGACCCAGGATCTAGTGATGGAGGAACCTCAGCCCTTGACATTGTCCAACAGGCACGAGATACTTGCTACCTGTATGGATGAGAGCAAAAACTGCAGGGAGGATGGGCAAACTGACCAAGGCACTGTGGTTCAGGGGGCCATTCAAGTGGGGGGAGTAAAAAGGAATGTGGTAGTGGTAGGAGATAGTATAGTCAGGGGGATAGACACTGTTCTCTGCAGCCACGACCGAGAGTCCTGAAGGCTGTGTTGCCCGCCCGGTGCCAGAGATAAGGCCATCTCCTCGCAGCTGGAAAAGAACTTGGAGCATGAGGGGGAGGATCCAATTGTCATGGTCCATGTAGGAACCAACGACGTAGACAGAACTAAGAATGGGGCTCTGCTGAGACAGTTTGAGGAGCGAGGGTCTAAATTATTAAGCAGAACCTCAAAGGTAATAATCTCTGGATTACTACCTGAGCCACGTGCAAATTGGCATAGGGATAAAAAGATCAGAGAGCTAAATGCATGGCTCAAAGAGTGGTGTGGGAGACAGGGGTTTCGATTCAGTACTGGCACCAGTACTGGGGAAAGAGGGAGCTGTTCTGCTGGGATGGGCTCCACTTAAACCGGGCTGGGACCAGGGTCCAGGCAAATCGAATAAATAGGGCTGTAGATAGGGCTTCAAACTAAAATGGGGGAGGGGGAGGGGTCTGGTGAAGGAAAATTTAGAAATTTAATGAGAAAAGTCAAGGCAACAGAGCATTGTAGTGATTTGGTTAAAGATAAGCAGAGTGAAGCAGGAAGGGACAAAGAGTTTACCAATAACAGAGCATCAACAAGTAAGGTCAAAGCAGGAAAAAATTGTAAAAAGTAAAAAATAAAGACTCTTTATCTGAATGCACAGAGCATTCGTAACAAGATAGATGAATTAGTTGCACAAATAGAGATAAATGGGTTTGACCTAATAGCCTTTACAAAGACATGGTTGTAAAGTGACCAAAATTATGAACTAAATATTCCAGGATACATGACGTTTGGAAAAGACAGGCAGAATGGAAAAGGAGGGTGTATAGCCCTAATAATAAAGGATGACATAAGGACAGCGGTGAGAAAGGATCTTGGCTCAGAAGATCAGGAAGTAGAATCAGTATGGGTGGAAATAAGAAATAACAAGGGGCAGAAAACACTGGTGGGAGTAGTTTATAGGCCCCCTAAAAGCAGCTATACCGTTGGACAGAGTATTCATCATGAAATAATAGGAGCTTGTAACAAAGATAATGCAGTAATCAAGGGGGATTTAACCTTCATATAGACTGGACATATCAAATTGGTAAAGGTAGTTTGGAGGACGAGTTCATGGAATGCATTCGAGACGGTTTCCTAGAGCAATACGTCATGGAACCAACCAGGGAACCGGCTATTTTAGATCTTGTATTGTGTAATAAGACAGGGTTAATTAGTAATCTCACATTAAAGGATCCTCTGGGGAAGAGCGATCATAATATGGTAGAATTTCACATTGTGTTTGAGAGTGACGTACTTAAGTCCGAAACTAGAGTCTTAAAATTAAATAAAGCCAATTATATAGATATGAGAGGCGAGTTGGCTAAGGTAGGTTGGGAAATTAAATTAAAAGGTATGACGGTTGAAAAGCAATGGTAAACATTTAAAGAAATATTTCAATAGTCTCAACAAATATGCATTCCATTGAGGAATAAAGACTCCACAGGAAAAGTGATCAACCTGTGACGAACTAAAGAAGTTAAGGATAGTATTAGATTAAAAGAAGAGGCCTATAATGTTGCCAAGAAGAGTAATAAGCCTGAGGATTGGGAGAGTTTTAGAAACCAACAAAGAATGACCAAAAAATTGGTGAAAAGGGAGAAAATAGAATATGAAAGTAAATTAGCAAGAAATATAAAAACAGATTGTAAGAGCTTGTACAAGTATGTAAAAAGGAAGAGAGTAGCAAAGGTTAATGTTGGTCCCCTAGAGGCTGAGACAGGAGAAATTATAATGGGGAATGAGGAAATGGAAGATACATTAAATAAATATTTTGTATCTGTCTTCACAGTAGAAGGCACAAAAAGCATACCAGAAAAAGGGGCTAATGAGAGTGAGGAACTTAAAGTAATTATCAATGGAGAAAAAGTATTTAAGAAACTAATGGGACTAAAAGCCAATAAATTCCCTGGATCTGATGGCCTACCTCCAAGGGTTCTAAAAGAGGTGGCTGCAGAGATAATGGATGCATTGGTTATGATCTTCCAAAATTCCCTAGATTTTAGACCGGCCCCGTGGATTGGAAGGTAGCAAATGTAATCCCGATAGTCAAGGAAGGAGGGAGAGAGAAAACACGGAACTACAGGCCAGTTAACCTGACATCAGTCGTCAGGAAAATGCTGGAATCCATTATTAAAGAAGTGGTAACAGGAAACTTAGAACATCATAATATGATTAGGCAGAGTTAACATGGTTTTATGAATGGGATTCATGCTTGACAAACCTATTAGAGTTTTTTAGAATGTAACTAGCAGCGTAGATAAAGGGGAACCAATGGATGTAATATATTTGGATTTTCAAAAGGCATTTGATAAGGTGCCACATAAAAGGTTGTTACGCAAGATAAGGGCTCATGGAGTTGGGAGTAACATATTAGCATGGATAGAGGATTGGTTTATGGACAGAAAACAGAGAGAACGGATAAACAGGACATTTTCAGGTTGGCAGGCTGTAACTAGTGGGGTACCGCAAGGATCGGTGCTTGGGCCTCAGCTATTTACAATCTTTATTAATGACTTGAATGAAGGGACTGAGTGTAATGTATCCGAATTTGCTGATGATACAAAGCTAGGTGGGAAAGTAAGCTGTGAGGAGGACACAAAGAGTCTGCAAAGGATATAGACAGGTTACGTGAGTGGGCAAGAAGGTGGCAGATGGAGTATAATGTGGGGAAATGTGAGGTTATTCACTTTGGTAGGCAGAACAGAAAAACAGAATATTTTTTAAATGGTGAGAAACTATTAAATGTTGGTGTCCAGAGAGACTTGGGTGTCCTGGTACAAGAAACACAAAAAGTTAGCATGCAGGTACAGCAAGCAATTAGGAAGGCAAATGGCATGTTGGCCTTTATTGCAAGGGGTTGGAGTACAAGAGTAAGGAAATCTTACTACAATTATACAGAGCTTTGGTGAGACCTTACCTGTACTGCGTACATTTTTGATCTCCTTATGTCAGGAAGGATGTATTTGCCTTAGATGCGCTGCAACAAAGGTTCACTAGACTATTTCCTGGTATGAGAGGGTTGTCCTATGAGGAGAGATTAAGTAGAATGGGCCTATATTCTCTGGAGTTTAAAAGAATGAGAGGTGATCTCATTGAAACATATAAGATTCTGAGGGGGCTTGACAGGGTGGAGGCTGAGAGTCTAGAACTAGGGGACATAGTCTCAGGATAAGGGGTCAGCCATTTAAGACTGAGGTGAGAAGGCATTTCTTCACTTAGAGGGTTGTTAATCTTTGGAATTCTCTACCCCAGAGGACTGCAGATGCTGAGTCGTTGACTATATTCAAGGCTGAGATAGATAAATTTTTGGACTCTAGGGGAATCAGGCAGGAAAGTGGAGTTGAGGTTGAAGATCAGCCATGATCTGATTGATGGTGAAACAGGCTCGAGGGGCCGTATGGCCTACTCCTGCTCCTGTTTCTTGTGTTTTTGAGATGTCTTAGCCTGTCTTACCTCTGTGGTGGATGATTCTTCAGAAGCATCCCAACAAAAGCATGGCATGGTTTAAAGAAGGAAAGAAACAATTTGCATTCATATAGCACTTTTCATGACCTCAGGACATGCTAAAATGCTTTATAGCCAATGAAATACTTTTGAAGTGTAGTCACTGTTGTAATGTAGGAAACGTGGCAGCCAATTTGCACACAGCAAGGTCCCACAAACAGCAATGTGATAATGACCAGATAATTAGTTTTAGTGATGTTGGTTGAGAAATTGATATTTGCCACAACATCGGGGAGAACGCCCCTGATCTTCTTCGAATAGTGCAATGGGATCTTTTGTGTTCACCTGAGGGTGCAAGCAGAGCCTTGGTTTAACGTTTCATTCAAAAGATGGCACTTCTGACAGTGCAGCACTCCCTCAGTTCAGCACTGAAGTATCAGCCTAGTCTCTGGAGTGGGACTTGAACCCATGACTTTCTGACTCAGAGGGTGAGAATGCTACCACTGAGCCACAGCTGACACCATTCACATGGTATTGTATGAAATAAATCATGCCAGGGTGATCAGGAGCCAGCATTGCCTATTTGGCTGCACTTGCCAAGACATCATCAACCATTTCTGTGGGTCCTAGCAAACCCATCTGGAAGTGATTATGGTAACCTGCTTTCTCAGAGTCCGGGTCAGCAGAGGGGATGGTACCAAGCTCTGCCATCTGCTACAAGGACACCAATGGCTACTAGCGACATCGAACTTGCACATGTGCAGGGACAGTAACGGTCAGCTGTGGCCTGACACTTGGCTGCATCTTCTTGCAGGCATCTTTTAGTTCTGACCTATGGGAAGGTTCCGTAGAGTGGCACAGAGGAAAACTGTCCACACAGGCATCTCAAGCAGCACCAACTCGACTTCAGCAGCTATCAAAGAGGAGACCAACCGTTGGGTAGTACCGTTACTTGCCTGTAGACTAATATCTGCACTTACAGGTCTCTTTCCCTTCATCCTGGCCTGACACTTCATCCTTTGCCCCTGCAGCCTTGGCAAAGGTTGCTGATGGGTTGAAATGCCTTTGAAGGCTCTCCAGAAGCTTTCTTGTCACGCTTCCGTTTAATTGTCCCCCATCCCTTTAAATTTCTTACACACAATTTTTGCCTCCTTACAGTGATGTCATTCCTAGACCCAGCAGAGTTTTCACCTGGAGTTGCGAATCATTTTGCAAATAAGGTCAGACACAAAAATTGAGTGCTATTAGCACTTGGGATTTAGTTGAGTCTTAAAGCAGCGCAAACTAGAATAGAACTATTTTGCACCTGGGGGGAGAATTTCCATAGGGGTTCTTCTACTAGTCTACCAGAACTTTTTCCTGGTGTTTCTATGGCTCTTCTGTTATGGTGGATGTGCAGGAGAACACCCTGTGGGATTTCATGCCCCTTGAAGACAAATTTGCCCTCATGATAAAGGCATCCTTTAGGAAGTCTCCACGGGGAGGATTAATACTTGATGTTCCACTCTTTCTTCTGTGAAACACATGCTTTTGGGTAGGATCAATGCCTGGACCTTGTCTTGCTGAGTCTCAACATTTGAATTAGCCTGCACTGGCAATGGAGACAAAGCCAATGCAACCCATTTCGAAGGCATCAAAGTTCAACCCAGTGAAAAGGATGACATTTCCTGAGCATCAATCAGAGTCCTAAATGTTTTATTCTTAAGATCGAAGCTGATGTCAACCAGTACCAGACAGTATTTGATCCCGAAGGTTGCTGTTGGAGTCCCACAGGGCCACTGTGCCTTCTACCCAGGTGTGTGAATTGATATACAGGTCTCGATTTTTAGAGGGGGGTGGGAAGTGTGCACTGGAGTCCAGTAGTGGGCGATGAACTCGGCAAGGTTGGGGACATGGAGGCCCTGCCAATCTTAATTCCAGAGTCCTGCCCAACACCTAGCCAGATTGACTACCTGGTCGGCGGTCAGCAGTGGGAATCAGGCAGCAGAAGGCCGCAGCCAGAGTCACAGGCTATCTTGTGAGTTGTTCCTGGGAACATTCCTTGCTGATACTTGATTCCCTATTTGGCCTGGTGTTGGGAGAGGTGCTGCTGAGTCAAAATCAACCCCAGAGTCTTCTGTGTCCAGGAAGTTAGACGGTAGCACCCTGGTAGCTTGGATAGCTTTCCAGCAAATTAGTCAGATGAAATGAGCTCTTGTGTTAAGCCTGGTGCAGACTTCACACTTGAAAAAGCTGTGCAACAATGGAAAGAGCGTCTAGACAGGTGTCCTGTGAGTCACTCACTCAGAAGGATTCGTGACATTTGACACTGAGTTTGAAGTAAGAGCTTGCTATAGGCTGAGAGATAATTTCACATGATCAAGCAAGCAGACATACGTCACAGTGGCCCATTACATAAGATGGCATTTGTGATTCAGCAATCAAAAAAACTTCTGAACTTTTTCTAATGTGGGCCTATAGTCTCTGGAGTTTAGAAGAATGAGAGGTGATCTCATTGAAACGTATAAAATTCTTAAGGGGGCTTGAAAGGGTAGATGCAGAGAGGCTGTTACCCCTGGCTGGAGAATCTAGAACTAGGGGGCATAGTCTCAGGATAAGGGATGGGCAATTTAGGACTGAGACGAGGAGGAACTTCTTCAATCAGAGGGTGGTGAACCTTTGGAATTCTCTACCCCAGAGGGCTGTGGATGCTCAGTCGTTGAGTATATTCAAGGCTGAAATCGATAGATTTTTGGACTCTAAGGGAATCAAGGATATGGGGATCGGGCAGGAAAGTAGAGTTGAGGTCGAAGATCACCATGATCTTATTGAATGGCGGAACAAGCTCGAGGGGCCGTATGGCCTACTCCTGCTGCTATTTTTTATGTTCTTATTATCATATGTGAGAGACAAAGGAGAGATTTGTTATCAATGTGGGACAAAAGGGACTAAGAGTGCCGCCCAGAACGAGTCCTGATTAATAGTGGCATATACAAAGGACAACTGGCTATGCATGGTGCAATTTTCTTAAAGAGACAATGGCCTAGAAATTCAGGTGTGCCCATTTTAGGGCATGCGGGGGTTGGGGGGGGGGTGGCGGGCAGGTGCAGGGAACGATCCCTGTTCCTGAATGATGACGCTCGAGGTGCACCTGATATTGGGCCTTGGGCTGCAGACAGTAACAGGCAGCTTGCCGGCAAAGTGGGATAGATGATTGGGTTGCTGCGACGACAGCAGCGGCCCTCAGGTAAGTGATAAAAGGGGACTCGGAAAGTGGGGGGGGGCGACTGGGAAGGGTCAGGAAGGGGGGGTAATTGGGTCGATTTACTCCGCTCCGCCGTTTGCTTCGCACGAACAGCACCTCGCACTTAGCCTCCCCGTTATTTTTAAGAACTTGCTAGATTTGCACATTAACTGGCCATTAAACTCGCCGTAGAAAGTTAGGGCTAGTAATTAAGGGCGTAACTACCCTTTTAACAAAGTGATAATTGTACATTCGATACCAATCAACATCGCTGGCACAGAAAGTGAAGAATTTAAACTGTTCAATCTCATTCCTGCATGTAGTAAATTCTTTTTAGAGATTTTAAAAATTTCAAATTTTAAATTTGTACACTTTTTTCTTACTTTTCCTTTCTGTCTCTGTTCTCTCTCTTTCTTAATCCAATCTTTCTTTCCCTCTCGTTATTTCTCTTTCTGTACCTGATTTGACTCTAATTTACCCTCCTGCGCCTTCGTTCCTCTGTTTCTTTCTCAACCCTTCAATCTCTTTGGTTGAGGAGATAGACTGCTGGTCCCACTGTTCTTTAAGGCCCCAGATGCTCGCTCCTTGCTGTTATCAGCTCACACTTCCCGCAAGTTAAGGTGCAAAACATTTTAGAGCTGAAGGGTGCAGGAAAAAGTCTGACTAATGACATACGGTGGGAGATGCCTCGCTCCATCAAGATGTGGCCCATTGTATCAAAGAGGGAGACAAACAAAGAATCACAAGAGATGAGGCTTTTACCTGGAGCTAGGAATGTCAAATTCAACAACCTGTTTTGATTTCTCTAATTTGGTATTGAATAGGTAAAAATAAACAAGATAATCCTTTTGGCAAAGTGTAATGTTCATTGCATACTGTCAGCAAAAATTTACTAAATTTGATGATATTTTTTATTCTATTCTCACCTTGCGTAAACAAGTAGTTATATAACCATTAATTGACAGTATGGGGCATAATATTAAGTCATGACCAGAAAGCACCTCACAATACCAGTACTTATTTTCTTGTCAATTGTTGGAATCTGTTATTATATGAATAATTGCAGGTCCCTATTATCATGAATTCATATTTGCTACAAACAAAAGACATATCTTCACTCCCTTGCTAAACCTTTGTTGTTTGGCATCATTCTCAAAATGGCAGGAACTAAATCTATGCACAGTAAATTTATAATGCTATTCTCAAAGCAGGTAACCTAGCAACTATACAGAGCTTCATTTGCTTGCAATCATCAAATTGGCGGCCTATTAACTTATATTTAAATTTGAGAGCTGTGGGACACATTTTTAGTGTTGCTTGTATTTCACCACACACTGTGGCGCACTCATTTCCCAAAATAACTTCAAGTGATATAAATATTCCAATAGATATCGCATTGTGGACTTCTTCCACAGGAACCTTGTTTCTTCTCCAAGTAAGTGGCTCTCTGTTAATATGAAGAGGTTTCCCCAGATATTTTCCCGTAGTTTTATTCTAAGTCACTGGCCTTACCATTATAGCTGATTTAACAGAATTTTTACACATGATTTTGGTTTGCATGCCTTCCCACGCGTGAAGACGGATTTAAGTTCCAGAAAATTGCGAAACGTTTGGAAGTTGTCCCTGTGTTCATAGGCACAAAATAAATGCCAAGATTTTTCTGTTCTGGAGGAAGCGCGGCCTGGAGTATTTTGAGCCTGCCTCACGGCTGCGCTCCTGGTCCTGTTCGAAATTCCAAAGTCGGATCGATTTGAATATTTTTTTGGTCAGGAAGACTGCTTTGGTGTGGCTGAAAATTGGCTCAGCCGCAATTTAACAAGATGTGGAGATGTCGGTGATGGACTGGGGTTGACAATTGTAAACAATTTTACAACACCAAGTTATAGTCCAACGATTTTATTTGAAATTTACAAGCTTTCGGAGGCTTCCTCCTTCCTCAGGTAAATGTCAGGAACTCCTCGAAGCCTACTCATTTATAAATCACAGAACAATACATGGTGATTACAGACAGTCTGTAATCACCATGTATTGTTCTGTGATTTATAAATGCGTAGGCTTCGAGGAGTTCCTGCAATTTAACATGGCCAACAATACCTGGAGCTGCTGAAGAGAAGGAAACATTTTTTAAAAAATGTTATAATTGTGTGGCTGGGGAGTTGAACCAATTACCCAACAGGGATTTAAATTTAACTCTGCATGCCCTAGCAACCTGGACACCAGGAATATACTGGCGTTCCTTGTATCCAGCATTGCTATGATGCATGTGATGAGTAGTGCATTGTATGACGCAGTCCCATTATTTGCATTTCTTGCAAATTCACCCATCCATATTGGGCCAGATGCACTCTACATCCCTGGTGACTTCTGGTGAAAATCCTGGTAGTGATTGCGGGGGGTGGGGGGGCTACAGGGAGCCAGCTGAATAGTTTCCTGCCTAATTGCTGTCTCCTCCTGCTGGGGTTACATGAGAGAGCTTGCATAACTGCTCTGGCTTAGATTATGTGGTATAGGGCACATTCCCCAATCTCTGGGAAAAGCTGGTTGTGGTTTCAGCAAGCCAGTGAGATGCTACTCTATGTGGACAGTCTACTGACCTGCTGGAGTCAGCAGAATTGGGTCATTTATATGATCACCATATACTTATCAGGAAAGGCTGAACAGACTGGGGCTCTTTTCTCTAGAAAAGAGAAGGCTGAGGGGTGGCCTGATAGGGGTGTTTAAGATAATGAAAGAGTTTGATTGGGTAGACTTAGAAAAAATGTTTCCACTTGTGGGGGAGTCCAAAACTAGAGGTCATAATTATAAAATAACGCTAATAAATCCAGTAGGGTATTCAGGAGAAACTTGTTTGCCCAAAGAGTGGTTAGACTGTGGAACGCACTACGACAAGGAGTAGTTGAGCGTAGATGCATTTAAGGGGAAGCTAGATAAGCACATAGGGAGAAAGGAATAGAAGGATATGCTCATAGGGTTAGATGAAGTAGGAAGGGAGGAGGCTCGTGTGCAGCATAAACGCTGACATAGATCAACTGGGCCGAGTGGCCTGTTTCTCTGCTGTAGTTTTGATGTAACACGATGTAACTTCCTGCATATTTTCCACAAGCACAGGAAGCAGGTGGCCAGTTAATGAATGGAGAATCCCGAGCTGAGCAGCTCTTAAAGGTTGAGGGGCAAATGTTGGCCAGGAGACTGGGAGAACTCCCCTGTCTCTTCTTTAACTAGTGCCATGGGATCTTTAACATTCAGCTGAAAGAGCAGAGGGTTCAACGTCTCATCTGAAAGATGGCACCTCTGATGGTGCAGCACTCCCTCAGTACTACATTGAAGTGTTAGCATAGATGCTCAAGTACCTGAAGTGGGGCTTAAACCCATGACCGTCTGACAGAGGCAAAAGTGCTACCACTGAGCCAAGGTTGGCACTTAAACCAGCAGAAACAGGACACTCACAACAACTCACTCGGTCCCACTAGCTGGCAGCAGCATGCCACCACACTTGCTCTTCCAACTAAAGTGACACTTCGAAGGACATTAGGAAGCAGACAGAACACAACCACACTCACACCAAGAGTGAGAAAAAGAGTTCGATAAAATAGACACTACAAAGAGAGAAGTTGGTGCAAGCCATAGAGAGAGAGAGAGAATGGTAGATCTTGACTTTGTGTGATAGGGTAATACGGCTGATAGCGAGTCGGCAGCCCGTTTTACATCTCTCCCGATTTTTATTTCCATTGGCAACATTTCCACCAGCTTTAGGTGAGAGTCAGTGCTGCGGCATGCAAATGAGACCCGAGAGTTCAAATCTCCCGGGCCTGACGTTCCGGCAGAGCCGGGCGGATTGCCGCCCACTTCGGCCCCCGCACCACCGATTCCTGCCTGAGTTAAAACTGACTGTTTAGTGTCCTTTATAGAATCTCTTAACTGATTCTTTAATAAATGAAATATGGGCATTTCAGCACTAATGGAGCATGCTCCTCTACTGCAACATGGTAACTGACAGTCAGACAGGGACTGGAGATCAGGGAAAACCAGCAGCACTCACATCCTTACTAGATCAAAGGAGTTCTTTCACACTCGGTAGACAAATGTGGCAATGTTACCATTCAGGTACAGTATGAGCAGCAAACTTCCGGCTGTACAGTGGGATTTATTTGTTTTTGACTCAGAGAATGATCCCTGAGTATCCACAATTTTGCACACGTTTAAAATTTCAAAGATATGAGGGAATTTCTAATACAATTAACTGGTGAATACATGTTAACACTTTTTCTCCAGGACAGCAGCCCATAGAATTGTAGCTATCCTTAGGCACTAAAGGGAACTTCTGCCCTCCCCTTTGACTTTGTGATTTTTCCAGCCCAAATCTAGGGCACCCAAACCTCCAGCAATACGGGCACCTACCCCTTCGGAAATGGCAGAAGCTGCTCCAAGAGGGTCAGCCAGACACTGCTTGCGACCGAGGAGGTAAGGCTTAATTTCTTTATTTTTCTTCAGTCCAAGGATGGCAGACCCTGAATACAATAGCAAGGGAGTTCTTTCAGTATCCTGGACAACATTTTTCCCTCAACTAACACCATTGCACCATTGAAGCAGATTAACTGGTGATTTGTCTCACTGCTGTGTGTGGGACCTTGCTGTATGCAAATTGGCTGCCGCATTTGCCTACAAAACAACAATGACTACATTTCATAAGTAATTATTTGCCTGTGAAGTGTTTTGGGTCTTTCTTTCTTTCTTTCTTTCCTTTCTTCCGTTTCTTTCTTCCCTCCTTCTCTCCCTCCCTTTCTTCCCTCCTTCTCTCCCTCCCTTTCTTCCCTCCCTCCCTCTCTCCCTCCTGTGGGCAAGGTAGTATAATAGTGGCAGTGAGTCAAGGTCCTTCTTGTGGGGTCCAGGTCAGGCAAGCAGCCTGAGCAACTCCCTCACCATGGGAAGATAGGCACTGAAGATGTAACCAAAGTGATGCTTGCACCCACCTGACCCATGCCAATGAGGCATCCTCCCGCTGACCCCCCGTGCTCCAGGATTGCGACCGGAGGAATTGTGGGGCCACAAAGTTTTGGTTCATCTAAAGTTTCATATGAAAAGACATAGTACAGAGGTTAGATGATTTAAAGCAAAACAGTACTCTGCTTCCATCACGGACACATCTGAATTCAGCAATTCTATTGAGTTGTTTCCAATCTTGATCCGTAGTGACTGCATTATAATAGAAATAGTGCAGAATATGTCATGAAATCTATTCTGTGGTTTGACTGTTAAGTAGTACAGTGTTTCTTTTCTGCATTTTTCCAGTGCAGTTTTTAATTACCTAAAGATCATACTGTCAGGCCCACACATACACAAAAATAGAGGCAAAAGGAATTGTATTTTGACACTTTTCAAAATGTTCAATATTCACATGGGTAAACAAGATTTAGATGGGTTTCGCATCGACATCATACGTCTATTAATGTAATGGTTAAGGAAATGTAATCCACAAATAAAACATATAGGCCCCAAATTTCCTTGAAGCCTGTGGGGAGGTCAGAATGCTGGGAAGTCAGGTCTCCTGCCCACCAGTGACGTGTGCTGTTAACCCTGCCAGAATCGTGGGGTCAACTCATTAGCATTATTACAGAGATGGTAGCTATTAATACTTGAATATGATCTGACTGCAAAAAGCACCTGGGCTAGATAGGATGCATCCTAGGGATCAAGGATTTGCCGACAGAACTGCTAGCACAAGTATTTAGAAATTCCTTAGATAAAGGGGTGGTACCAGAGAACTGAAGAATGGAAAATGTAATGCTCTTAGGGGGATCTAGGGAACTTTAGACCAGTTAGTCTCACAGGAAAAATTCTAGAATTGACTGTCGGACAAGCTGGTGGAACAATTGGGACGATATAGCCCAATTGCTCAGAGTGAGAATGAATTTACAAAAAAAAAGTCATAACACATCAATTTAATAGAATTTTCTAATAAAGTAAGCGCAGGCAGCATCTTGGTGAATCTTTGATGTATCCTCTCTAAGGCTTCACTATCCTTCCCATAGTGTGTAGCCCTGTATTGAACACAAAACTCTAACTGAGGCCTTAATAAAGTTGTGTGTTGACTCATAATTACCCCTTGGCTTTTATATTCGATACCTCTCGTGTTAGAACCTAGAATTCCATTAGTTTTTTTATGGCCTTATTAACCTGAGGTGCTGCCTTTAATGTCCTGTGAACCTGTACCCAAAATCCCTCTGCACTTCCACAGCACAGAGTCCATTTCCATTCAGAGTACAATGAATGTTGTTTCTTTTTACCAAAATGCAACACCTCACACTTATTGACATTGAATTTCATCTGCCATTTTTTAGCCCATTCCCCTATCTTAATCAATATTTCTTTGTGCCTGGGCAGAACTAGGTTTGTGCCTGAATTAGGCACCGGCCCAGTATTAGAATTTTAATGAAATGAGAATGGACATCTGGCAACCACCTCAGTTTGCTCATCCAACAACCGTTGGGCATCCCAGCGGAGGAGTACCTGATGAAACCTAGTACAAGGGTGTACCGTGGGTCCCTTCCAGATTAGAGGGTACCGAGGTAGGCCCTTGCATCGGGTTCTTCAGGCGCTCTTCCCCTGGTCACTCAACAGTCTTGAGGAGGAGCCAGCTGAGGCAGGAGTGCAGGAATGTCCCCTGCCACCTCATTACATCTTAACAACTGAGCCTTTGTCTACTCCTGATGCAGGTCCTATACCTCAGCTTTGAGCCTCTCAAGATGACCTTTGACCCTCGGGGCTTACTGATTGCTGCTGGAGAGCACTAACCCAGGCTCTGACGTCAGCAGCCAGGAGCACAACTGCAGCTGCATTCCTGTTTTCCCACTGATTTTCCGGGGCCTGGCCAAGGCCAAAGGCAGGCCATTTGCTTGCCCCCATGATGTGACACCTCATTGGGCATCTGTTGAGGAAAATGGGCCCTATGGACTTTTCCAGCATTGAGATTTCCTAGGGGTGAAATTGGTCTTTGGCAGTACTGCAAAATGGGCGTCAATGGAAAAGGAAATCGCACTGGGTGTAAAATGGTATGTCGATTCACTATCTCCTGTTTTGCGCTACCGTCCAAAGGCCACTTTCATCTCCCTATGTTTCTTTGTGTCTCCCTCAAATCCTCACAGAGGAAGTATCTGTTACTGGAGACTTCTCTTGCTGCAGGGGTTATTGTGATTTTTTGTGTGCATTAAAATGTGCTGTTTTCTTGAGTACTACTTCAAAAGCTATCTTCTACCTGAAGCAGCCTTGAAAGACTTCTCTTCAGAAGTTTTCAGGGAGGTTTACATGATAACATGAAACAAAAAAAATGAAAAATAAAATAAAAGTCCAGTTGTTAATTAATTAAAATGTTACAACCATTTGCAGATAAGCTGTCATTTGACACATGGAAATAAGAGTGAGCAAAACAAAAAATGAACCACTTTAACCATATAGTGTAGAGGACAGGTACACAGAACGAGTCTTAGATTTAAATAACTTCACCGTATATATGAAATGAGCACAGACATACTAAATGATTCTTGTCCGACTTGGGTCAGTCATCAGTAAATGGGTCATAGTTACCTCCCACAAGGAATTCTACACTTCCAAATATCGGTCCATTTAACTTCCTAGTCTAAAGGAAACATACTCATAAGAGTTAATCACTGAAACAGCTCAAGAAGTATATACCCAAGGAGCATTGATCTGCCTTTTCTAATTTTGAAAATATGGTTGTTCCTAGCTACTAAATATCCCATCAAAAGTACATACATCTTGAGTTATGGGGACAAATCGTTGATAGATCGCCAGAGGACTTTGTCTAATTATATTTACAGGAATCGTTGCTTTGCAAAAAGTAGAACCTCATCTCTCAGAGGTATGTATTGAGGCATTACAATAAATCATTAATGCTTTATTGAGATTTCAGCATTCAAAATAAAGGGCCAGTCATGTAACCTTTGGATTTAGAAGAGGAATAAAAGTTCTAATCGAACATAGTCGAAGGATGAGTATGAAGCATTCAATTTAGAGAAGACGAACTTTAATCATAATGAATCATATTTAATGTCAGGACCCATCAGTAGTTACTTTGGGTAGCACGGTCAGACTAGGATTGGACAAAAGAGCCAAAAAGAAAGAAAAAAGGTTTTTTTTAAAAAAAGAGAATCTAATTAGACTAAACATACAAATTGTCCTTATGACATGAGCCCAGATACATTTGAGGGTCACTGCACTATGTTCACTATTCAGGCACCTGTTGAGGAAAATTGGCCCCAGTGGTTTTTTCCGGGTAAAACTTTTCAATTGTTTCCAGTGCTGCTTTAGTTTGCTCTTCTTATTCTTGTATTTACAGAGAAATACATCCTCGAAACTAACTGCTGGGGTAGATTTTCATTTTCACTGCCTGGGTGATAACCTGATGGAGAGGGTCATGAATCTGGTTTAGAACCTGCCCAATTTTCATTCCATTGAATGAAATGGGTTCTCTAAGGAGCGGTCAGTCTGCTCCACCACGTTAGCGGCCATTCGGTGAGGATGAAGATTTATCCTGTTGTTTCATTGTGACTGGTGCATAGAGTCGGGATTCCCTGACAAGGAAAAGTTTGTAACATTGTCGCTTCTTTACTGAATTTACTGATGCTCTTTTTCCTCTACTTGTGGGAGGTAATGTTGTTTTTCCAGGGCAAGCACCTCTTATGCTTGTCAGGCCCCGATTTTAACTGCCCCCCCGCCAGGCGGAAACCAAGTTTGGGGGGGGGGCAGTTAAAATAACGGGAGTCACTTACCCCCACCGATCCCACTTCCTTCACATTGTGTCCCCAGACGAACCTGCTTTCTTGAGTAGACGAACAGGACACCCGCAGGAAGGAAGCAGGGTCCTGTTTTAAATATGCAGATTGAGTGCGATGATGTCGTCGGGACCCGGTTTTCAATATCAACCAGAGGCCTGAGCAGCAGGGGGGGCGGTGGGGGGGAGGGGGAGTGTCGTTAAAACCCGCCGGGAGGCGCATCCTGGGTTGGAAGAGGGTCAGAAGGTAAAATTTATTTTTCAGGTTTTCTTGTGGGCCAGGAGATGCAGGTGTGCTCCTCCGGGCCTCGCAAGGAAACACTGGGTCTCACCTGCCCCAGGCATCCCCCCTTCCCCTCCCCCCCCCACCCCCCCGATCGCGGTAAGACGCCCTCCCCACTCCCCACTTGCTGGCCCGGGCTCGCTCCCTTCAGCCTCGCCTCCCACCCTCTCTTCGAGGACCTACCTACAGCTGCCGTCGACATCCCAGCCGGCTGACATTCATGTGACCCATAGCCGGCGAGCTGCCTGAGGACGCCCGTTTGGCACCGGCAACCCACCAGTCGGATTCAAATGAGATCCAGGCCTCAAAATCGCGGCGGCCTCTTCAACCATTGCAACGGGCAGCTGGCCAGTGAGCTTTGCTGGTCAGCTGCCTAAAGATAAGGGGGATGAAATGTGACTTGTGAGGAAATGCAAAATGGGCGGTAACGCATCTGTCGCCAGTTATACGCCCCGTCAGATATTCAGTTCCATTGACTTACGGCAATGCTCAGATATTTTTATTTATATTGGATGGTGGGCATTGTAGGATTGATGATGTAAAGTTTAATGATCCTGAAGGAACAAGGTTGTGGGTAGGTAGACTTGTAGGTTCCTGGAGTAGGTGTGGGGGAATTTCTGTATAGAAGGTACTATCCAGAAGGTTCACTGGAGATTGAGGGAGATAGATATCTGGGATAATGTGAGAGATTAGCAGCTGTTATAATGTGAAATATTTATACAAGATAATTACCACACTTCAAAAGCAATTCATTGGCTGTGAAGCATTTTGGGACATCTTGAGGACGTGGAAGGCATTATATAAACTCCAGTTCTTTCTTTCTCCTGCGGACTACCACCACTGTCCCCTACTTACCTGTCCCTTTCAATATCCTTTCTAGCCTTTCCTCAATATGTCCTCCACTAGCTCCAAGTCGGCAACTCGCCATTCTCTGGGCACTGACATTGCAGCACATGTTCCTTATCCACCTGCCTGAGCAAAGGGTCCCCTATGCCCACAATCTCTCTGTGACTTCCAGATTGCATCTTTGTTCAAGCTATCTTGTCTGATTTTGTGACTGTTACTTTACACCCATCTATGTGTTTGGACAGTGCCTGAAATCTGTTAGTTGATGTAATCTCTTAGGCTGCTTCACAGGCTTCCTTTTTTTTAGCTCCTTTTATCAATCTTAATCCATTCAGTGTACCGAGGATACCATTTAATTTTTAGGAAAGTTTAAATATTTCTCACTGCTGAGGATTATCTGCAGCCGTCACTGCAGGATTAGAAAGCTTACTGATGTTTACATTTCCGCTGGTGTCTGTCCAGTTCATGAAAAGAAATTAATGTGCATTATGGGTCTGCCATATGAATATTCTACCAAGAAACAATGGAGAAGAATTTGTTTTTTAAAGAAAAAACTCACTCCCTGTGGTGACTGCAGGAGCCTCGTTATTCCAAAACCAGAGTTACTCATGAAAAATTGATAACCTATGGTTTGTACGTTAACATTTTACAAATCAGTTTTGGAGCCACAGCTGCATCAAGAGATGCTGAGTAAGAAGGAAATCCCTGTTTTCAGAAAAAGAGAAGGATGAGTACTCCCCATAAAATGGAGTGAGCAGTGATGGCATTTAATTATTTAAAGACTTTAATTAAAATAATTTGAATTATGCATAAATGGCTTATTGAAATGACACAGTTAGAATGGCTAATGAGTAAGCATTAATCAGTGTCAAAGTCTTGCAATGTAAGTGTTGTTTCACTCTCAAAAGTAATGCTGTGTGGTGCCTAAATGCCTACTAATAGCTGAGGTTGTATGAACGCAGGCAGTTGGGTGATGCAGTAGGCCATAAAAAGGTGTCAGCTGTGGTTCAGTTGGTAGCGCTCTTGCCTCTGAGTCAGACAGTTGTAGGTTCATAATCCCATTCCAGAGACTTGAGCCCATATTCTAGGCTGGTGTTAAACCGGGGTCCTGTCTGTCTCTCAGGTGGACATAAAAGATCCCATGGCACTATTTTGAAGAAGAACACAGGAGCTCTCCTGTTGTCCTGGCCAATATTTATCCCTCAATTAACATCAGTAAAACAGATTATCTGGTCATTATCACATTGCTGTTTGTGGGACCTTGCTGTGCATAAATTGTTTCCTACATTACAATAGTGACTACACTTCAAAATGACTTAATTGACTGCTAAGGGATTTAAGACGTCCTGAGGTTGTGAAAGGCACTATATAAATGCAAGTTTGTTCTTTTTCTTTACCTCTGAAGACTAGATTTGAATCTCACCCAGTAATGGAATGTGAATCTCTTTTGCTTTCCAGCGTATGAAATAAGTTTGAAAAATCTCAATCCACTTCCTTGAGCTTGCCACTCTATACATTAAATGTTCTCAGAATTGACTAGCAATAAATTGGAAGTCTAATGTCAAGAGCCCACAGAGCTGGTTGATGTGTGGGCAACCAAAGATTTTATACTAGTACAATAGAAAGTGTTTCCCTGGGACTGGAGTTAGGGTGGAGTGATGGTTGCTTAACTTCTCGCTGTAAATTGGCCTGAGAGTGCTTGGCATTAATACGGGATGGCAAAAGAGTGTTTTATTCCCTGGCACTCACATCCTGCACTTTGACAAGCACAAAAAAAAAATTCACTCTAAAAATATCTTTGATAAAATTTCCTAAGTCTGTTAATTATGTCAAGTCTTATGTCATGACCGTTTGATCCTTTTAATTTTCTTCTTCCTCATTGGTTATGTGTTTAGGTCTATATTTCTAGTTGGCCATTTTCCACTTTCATTGTACTTTCTTATTCACCATATTTTGCAAAACCTTTCTCCCCAATTTCAATGTTCTCCGTAACCACATTCCAGTAAAAAGTTCTCCAGGATACAGCCACCATGACAGTCTCTACTCTATATCCCTAAAAATAAAAACTTAGTACTTTACCAACAATATGTCACAAATATACCCATTACCACAGCTCCAAAAACATTGCCTCCTCTCTTCTACAAGTACGACACTCCCAGCTGGGCCTCTGAGCATCTTAGTTTCTCGGCACTCCCTCGCCCCTAAACATGACAATCCCCACTCAGTCAGATGGAATCCTCTACCCCAGAGGGCTGTGGATGCTGTTTCAGTTGGAAGGAGTGTTTGGGGCCCTGAATGGTGGGAAAGGACCACTCCAAGTGAAACAGCGATTTACTTATACTTCTTTCAATTTAGTATACTGTATTTGCTGCTCACGATGTGGTCTCCTCTACATTGGGGAGACCAAAATAGATTGGGTGATTGCTTTGCTGAACATTTCTACTCAGTCTGTAAGTGTGACCCTGATCTTCCGGTCACTTGCCATTTTAATTCTCTGTCCCACTCACACTCTGACCTCTCTGTCCTCGGCCTCTTACACTGTTCTAATGAAGCTCAACACAAGCTCGAGGAACTGCACCTTATCTTTTGATTAGACACCTTACAATCTTCCGGACTCAATATTGATTTCAATAATTTCAGATCATAACTACTGCTCCCATTTTTTTTGTGGGACTGCAGATGCTGGTCATGGTTCTGATGTTGCCATTTACAGTTCCTCTAGACCCATCTTTTGTTTCTTAACTTGTCCCATTACCACCCTCCTTGCCTTGCACCATCATCCCTTTTGTCATTTAATCACTCTTGCCCTCCACCCTATCACAGATCTTCCCTTTGGTTCTTTTCTGCCCTCCCGTCCCTCCCCCCACCCTTTCGCTGGCTCTGTAGTTGCTTAAAAACTGATAAATCTTTAACTTCTTCCAGTTCTGACGAAACTTTAACTCTGTTTCTTTCTCCACAGGTGCTGCCTGACTTGCTGTGTATTTTCAGCACTTTCTATTCCAATGCTCTCCTGGCCAGCCTCCTGTCTTCCACCCTCCATAAACTTGAGCTGATCCAAGTCCCGTTCACCCATCACCCCTGTGCTCGCTGATCTACATTGGTTCCCGGTCCGACAACGCCTCAATTTTAAAATTTTTATCCTTGTTTTCAAATCCCTCCATGGTGTCGCCCCTCCCTTTCACTGTATCCTCCTCCAACCCTACAAATCTCCGAGTTCTCTACACTGATCCAATTCTGGCCTCTTGCACATTCCCGATTTTTAATCGCTCCACCATTGGCAGCCGTGCCTTCATCTGCCTCGGCCCTAAGCTCTGGAATTCCCTCCCCAAGCCTTTCCACCTCCCTCTCTCCTCCATTAAGACACTCCTTAAAACCTACCTCTTTGACCAAGCTTTTGGCCACCTGTTCTTATGTGCTCGGTGTCATATTTTGTTTGAGAATATTCCGGCTCATCACCACCTTCTCAAGGGCAATTAGGGATGGGCAATAAATGCCGGCCTCGCCAGCGACACCCACATCCCACGAACGAATAAAAAAAAGGAAGTTTTACGATGTTAAAGATGCTATATAAATGTTAGCTGTTGTTGGTGTGGAGATACTCAGTCATTTTCACGTTTTGTTTTTAATTTAATTACTCTCGAATGGCAAGGCCTGTGGGAGAGAGCATCAGATGGAGGGGAAAAGAGCAGAAAATTGGAGAGGCAGAGTTTGAGGCAATAAAGAGAGAAAGGGGCTGAGCACACGGGTTGAGAAAGATTAGAGACTAGTAGAAAAATCACAAGGAAGGAGAGGGAAAAATATTACAGAAACTGCAGAAAGAGATAAAATGAGAGAAAGAGAAAAAAAATTACAGAAACTGACAGGGCTGGGGATGAGAAAAAGGAGGGAGAGAGAACTTCTTGAAGAGAAGAGAGAGGGAAGTGGACCCTTGGGGAGAGAGATCATCATGGGGATCCAGTTGGAAGAACAGAAAGGGATCCATCCTATTGTAATGGGGGGAACAGAAATCTTGTTGAGCAGAGATGAGGAGAAAGGGATGGTTGAGTACAGGGAAGAGAGAGGCACCCATGCAGTAAATAACCCCATTTAAAAGGGGAGGGCTGAGAGGAAAAGAAAGGCAGAACCTATTGAAGTGGAATACTTCATTGAAAGAAGGGGAAGAGAACCTATTGGGGGAGATGAGGAGAGGCAGCCTATTCAGTCAGGGGAGAGATATCTGTTTCAAATCATCTTTGGTTGTGCAGGAACAGGAGGCACATTTGTCAGGGATGCTGTAGATGCTGTGAGGCTGCCTCTCCTGGCTGCAGAGTCTAGAACGAGGGGGTATAGTCTCAGGAAAAGGGGTCGGCCATTTAGGACTGAGATAAGGAGAAATTTCTTCACTCAGAGGGTTGTGAATTTTTGGAATTCTCTACCCCACAGGGCTGTGGATGCTCAGTCGTTGATTATATTCAAGACTGAGATCGATAGGGGAATCAAGGGATATGGGGATCAGGCAGGAAAGTGGAGTTGAGGTCGAAGATCAGCCATGATCTTATTGAATGGCAGAGCAGGCTGGAGGGACCGTATGGCCTACTCCTGCTCCTACATCTTATGTTCTTATGTAGGTCCATTCTTTTTTTAAGAAAATTCTATTTTAGAATGGAACTGGCTTGAATATTTTAATCAGCTATCTTTGCCTTATTTCTACTATAGAACCCGTGTCCATATAGTACAAAAATATTAAGCATCATTCTTCAAATATGCAGGGCCTTCTTTTATGTGGGCTGAGGCGATGGTGCTGGGTGTCTGTTACTTTCTGTTTAGAGCTGTGTTGTGACACAGCATCATTTCAGTACAGTATTAAAATTCATTTATAATTAAACTAATGATATGCTTAAACTCCAAAGCTGTATTTTTCTGCTGAATCATCAGGGAGAAATTAATGGCCACATTACAGACAATTACATTGAATGGGAGAATGTGGATCTCACCAGAAACGGGTGCAACTGGGGCATAATGAAACATAAAAATGGACGGAGCTCTGTTGGGTCGGTTCTCTTCCCATTTAGCATCCATGAGTTTTCAGTGAGGTTTGGGGTCGACAGCAGAAGCTCCAGCCCAAAATAGGCAGAAGTTCATAATAATATTAAAAGGAAGTAATATGATTTAAGCAACTTGTGGCATTTAATCCATATTAAAGGTTCTGCACCACGGTCATATAAATTGGGACCCAGAAATTTTGGGAGAGGCCTTTTGGGGGCAGATCAGGGCCAGGGCAGAACTTCTGCCCACTTCCATATCCCTCAGCTGCAAGGGGGAGATTTAGCTGCATCACCTTGCCACAGAATGAATTGGGGCCTGCAGCACTGGTCTAACAGATTAAAAAGATTTTGAATATTGTCTTCATTCTCATTATGCCGATTTCACAAAAGCACTCAGTCACTCTGCGATTTATTACTTACAGGAAACTGGCCTTTTAAATTTTAAATCCCCACCTGAGGTCCTTCACAACACTAGATGACAGGGATGCATGGGCATCCTTTGTACTCAGCTTTACTAGGATGTACATGACAGTAAGTACATCGTATGGCACGTCATTTCATGGTGTCACTAATACGCCAGGCGATATGTGGGTGGAGGTAGTATGTGTCCATCCCCACTTCCAGCAGAACTTCTGATGGGCTGAAAACAGGGGGACGAACCCAGCATTGCTGGATCCTAATCCAAATTCTGCCCCAACTCATCAGATGATGATATATTTCCTCCCCCAAGCCCCAGAATGTAGGAGTAAGGTGGCCAGAAATGCAAGTATTTACATTAAAGGGACAGGCAGTCTTATGCAGGTGCATATTAAGTTTTTTTTGGTCCTTTAGGTGATCTTGTTTCCAATTCTTTGCGTGTAGGTAATTTCTAGGAGGGACATTGGTGACCCACTTTTGAAAGCTACCTAGCTCTTTTGGCAATGGAGTGCTCTCAAGGCATTCCCTTTTTATCTGGCTTACCTGGATGAAGAAGAGGAGCAGCAAGATTGCTGGTAAAGTGACAGCACATCATAGAAGAACTCATTCTACCTGGGTTCATTGCTCATCCACTATAGCCTGGGTTGAAAGAACCTGGCCACAGAAACCCCAGAAAAATAGTGCATATGGTGTTCACACCATTGTTCCAGGGTTTCTGCAGCTCTTCTGTTGAAAATATGACGGACAAGCAGGAGAAACCATGTGGAATTTCAGCCTCTTTTACTATCCCAAGTAAGTATACAGGCGAAGGCAGACGTTCCCAAACTTGTCAGAAGAGCAATATATGCAAAAAGCTACACTTCACGAAGGAAGCAGTGACAGACGCTTTTTGCAAGATGACCTGCAATCCACCTCCATTCCATGCACAGCATTGCCCATAGCTGCAACGGCTATTATACCCCTGAACTTTTTTGCCTCTGGCACATTCTAGGTTTCCACAGGGCACATCAGCGGCATCAGTCAATCTGCAGTCCACTTAAGTATATAGCAGTTAACTGACATTTTGTTAACCAGACCAAGCAACTTCATCATTTTATCAATAGACAACTGGAAGCAGCAGAAGAGGCCTTGGGTTTTTTCCAGGTTGCAGGATTTTTCAAAGTCCAGGACACCACAAATGTAACTCTTTGTGCTCCTGCACACAATAGTGGAACCTTCATAAACCACAAGAGCTTCCACTTGATTGCGCAGCCAATCTGTGACCATTTACCATTTCCTGGCATCAGATTGCATTGAGACAGCTGTAACCTCAATGCTCTACTCTTATACAGTGGGCATGTTGAGATAGTGCCAATAGCCGGGGCAAGCACCGAATGGGCATGAATGATGTTGCTGTCTCATTGGATGACAAAACATCTGCATCTTTCAACCATCCCCTTCTAATGACTACACATGTCCCAGAATGCATACAACCTGCAGCTCCAGCCACTGCAAGAACATGCAGAGGAAACATTAGATTAGGTAGCAGAGTACAAATGTGCCTGTTACGGCTCTCGTCAATGCAAAGATCTCATTATATCTGTGATTGGCAGATGTACGTGAATGTCACACAAGTGTTGTAATCCACATTTGCAGAGGGTAGGCTTGGTCTCCAAGGAGCCAACCTTGTTTTTTGCTTCCAGGATCAAACAATGGGGGTACAATGGATTGTCATCAAATAAAGTCATCATGTATAGTACCAAATCAAATTTTATCTAGTATCTAATTATATTAAAGGACTCAATTTATTACATATAAGTACATTTTTCATTAATGTAGAGAATATGGTGACAGACATCATAGTTACATTTAAGGGTAAGCTAGATAAACACATGAGGGAGAAAGGAATAGAAGGATATGCTGATAGGGTTAGATGAAGTAGGGAGTGAGGAGGCTCATGTGGAGCATAAACACCGGCATGGACCTGTTGGACCGAATGGCCTGTTTCTATGCTGTACATTCTATGTAATTGCTCCGGTATCCATGCAGCTTTGAAATAACAATTGACTGAAGAATGACGGATCCTTTCTTCTTAACTGATCCGTTCCTCTTTGGCCATATATTTAATTTCACTGTCATCAACATTCTTATTCACTTTCATGATGGACCCTTTAAAGACAGGGTATCCTCAGGACAAGTGACTATTATATTCTATAATTTGTTCTAATATAGGTGCTGCCGGTCCAGTGACTTGACACTCAATTATAGTCCTTTGACAGTTTTTAATCAGAAATAATTGAAGCTCTGTTTGTCCTTCAGGCAGAAAAGGTGGAATGTTTTAATTCAAGCTAATGCATTGTCATTGGTTTCAGTGCATTGTTACACTCCACCTTTATTAATATAATTCACCACTCCATATACTTTGTGGTGTCATAAGATGATCCTGAATTATTAGGAGAGGAACTTAGTTGTGGAGAAGAGATAAAAAAAAGTCCACTAAATATAAAAATAGCCTTTTTAATCTGTGCTCTCTTGGAATATTAAAAATAACTTTTAGTGCAATGTATGAATATTTTGGAAATTGGGTAATTCTTCTGGTTGGAATAAAATTCAAAACAGTTTACCTAATCATTGAAAAACTCATAAAACAGCAAATGCAATGTTGTATATTTGCAATACGTTGGCTACTAGCTTGTTTATCAAATGTTGGTAAAGATAAGTTTACATGAAATTTAAAGTTATTATCCAATATCTTTTGTAAAATGCACCAGTAAGATACATCCTGCTAAATGAATATATCACCTGATAAATCACTGTTAATCGCTTCAATATAACCTCTAGCTATGCGTATGTGACATTTGTATAACTCCTAAGTTATGAGCAACGGTTAACAAAACTGAACTTGTTTCCACCAGGGAAAAGAAGATTGGGAGGGGACCCAATCCATGTCTTTAAAGTGCTGAGACGCATAGGTAATGAGACATAAAGAGGTTATGTAATCGCCACTGTAATTGCAGAATCAGAGGATAAGCACAAACCTAGTTGATCAAATGCCATGAAGAACAATACGATTCAATTGCTGCTGACTCAAATCTGTGGAATCCAACTGGCTAGCATTGAATTTTTAAAAATTCATTCTTGGGATGTGGGTGCAGCTGGCAAGGCTGGCATTTATTAACCATCCCTACTTGCCCTGAGAAAGTGGTGGTGGGCTGCTGAGCAGTTTGATATAACTGAGTAGTTTGCTAGGCTATTTCAGAAGGCAGTTAAGAGTCAACCACATTAGTGTGGAACTGGAGTCACAAATAGGCCAGACCGGGTAAGGACAGCAGGTTTCCTTCCCTAAAGGACATTACTGAACCAGTTGGGTTTTTTACAACAATCCAAAAATTTCATAGAATGATACAGCACAGAAGGAGGCCATTTGGCCCATCGAGCCTGTGCCAACTCTTTGAAAGAGCTATCCAAATAGTCCCACTCCCCTGCTCTTTCCCCATAGCCCTGCAATTTTTTCCCCTTCAAATATTTATCCAATTCCCTTTTGAAAGTTACTATTGAATCTGCTTCCACCACCCTTTCAGGCAGTGCATTCCAGATCATAATAAGTCGCTGCATAAAAAATTCTCTCCTCATGTCACCTTTGGTTCCTTTGCCAATTACCTTAAATCTGTGTCCTCTGGAAACTGGACTGGAACTGCCACTGGAAACTATTTCTCCTTATTTACTCTATCAAAACCCTTCATGATTTTGAACACTTCTATCAAATCTCCCCTTAATCTCCTCTGCTCTAAGGAGAACAACCCCAGTTTCTCCGGTCTCTCCACATAATCGAAGTCCCACATCCCTGGTAACATTCTAGCAAATCTCCTCTGCACCCTCTCTAAGGCCTTGACATCGTTCCTAAAGTGTAGTGCCAGAATTGAGGACAATAGTCCAGCTGGTGCCTAACCAGTGTTTTATAAAGGTTTAGCATAACTTCCTCGCTATGCCTCTATTTGAAAAGCCAAGGATATCAAATGCCTTTTTAACAGCCTTCTCAACTTATCCTGCCACCTTCAAAGATTTGTGTGCGTACACCCCCAGGTCTCTCTGTTCCTGCACCCCCTTTAAAATTGCACCATTTCATGGTCACTTTTACTGATACCAGCTTTGTATTTCCAGATTTTTAAAAACTGAATTCTAATTCTCAATCTGCCATGGTGAACTCACTTTCTCTGAATTAATAGTGCTGGCCACTGAATTACTAGTCCAGTAACATAACCAATATCCTACCGTACCCATTTATAATAGTAGACAAATATCCTGAATTTCAAGCAATTACCTTTGGACTGAGGGTGAAATATTTGTTTTCTGTCTTCTGCAAGGAAATTAAATCAGTTTCCCAAACTATGGAAGTAGAAATTGTATGTAGTCAGTTAGAAAAAATGGTTCAATTGACCAAATTGCCTTTTTTCTGTACTTTCTTATGGTCTTATGCTTTGAACGATCTCGTACAATCATTTTAAATAGTTCTAGTTTCTATAAATTTTTTACAAGGCCTGACTTCAGGAATTTAGAAAAAAACCTGAAGAGGAGGCTAGCTTCCAATTTTTGCAATGTGGTAATTAGGGTTCACTGAGGAACGAGAGCTGCTTGACCAATCATCATGCAGAGCCTATGATTACCAGTTCATCCAATACAAGAGAGAATAGAAATCATCTTCATCTCAACAACAAGCTGTCATTGTTTTATGTAATTCGGTACAAAATTACTGAGACTGTTTCATTCACAGATATTCATTTCCTTTCATTGTTGAATCATGTATATTAATATATGGTATTGCATTCTGGTTACATAATTCAATATTAAAGTCATTAAATAGTGGTATAATCTTATACTGTTTTATTCTCAAGTGGATTATGAACACTTATTGTTTTTTTCAGTAGATCATTTTCATAAATGACTAAATCTCATTATGTATGTTCCATATGTGCCACTCTTCCCAGTGATTTATTCTTTGTTAGTCAGGACTTACCACTATGACGATTCTGCCCATCTGTTTCTGTACCAGAAAGTCTGTAATAGTGGTAAACATGGTGACAAATATGACTAATATTTTTATTAGCAACAGTAAGACAGAATTTAAAGGTATCTTTAAAGTCCCACCTTAAAGTTTGGATTTCAGGCCATTTTGATTACTTAGTCAAAATAAAAAGAGAAAATGATGGAAATACATCTGAAAGAGAAAGATGGGTTATTGTTTTGGGTGTGATCCTTTATCAGACTGATGAAAAGGTCATGCGCAGAATGTTAGCCTTTCTTTTTATTTTCAGATGGTGATTGACATTCTGTGCATTTCCAGCACTTTCTATTTTCATTTCAAATTTCTAGTTTTCGATTTTTGCTTTTAATCGCTTGCAAATAGCCATTTGTCTCTGGAACCAATTTTTCTCTGATTCAATAGAATTTCATTTCATGACCTAGAAATTTATGTTGGTGGCATAAATACTCCAGCAGAATGAGCTGCAGCAACTGTCTGCACAGGGAATGGCTTCTACAAACAGAGGAAATCTGGTGGTATCACTAGCAGCACTGCTACAGTTTCAGCTTAGCTCAGTGATGACCTTTTCACCTTTGAGTCAGATGGTTGGCAGTTCAAGCCCTACTTCAGGACTAAAGCATATCATCTAAGATGGCATTTTGGTTCAGTAGTGAGAGAGTATTGTATTGTTGGAGGTGCCATCTTTTGGATGAGATGTTTTCACTGAGGCCTTGTCTGCCTGCTCAGGTGGACGTAAAGGGGTAGAAATTTATCTGCCAGAATCGGCACTGCGTAGGTAGCACATGCCCCATCTAGGAGGCCCAAGGCCAGTGTTAAATCTGGAGGTCAAAGGTGACCACCATTTGCTCGAATTTCCAGCAACGCCTCGAAATTAAAATTCTCATCCTTGTGTTCAAATCCCTCCATGGCCTCGCCCCTTCCCTATCTTTGTAACCGCCTACAGCCCTACAACTCACTGCGATCTCTGCATTCCTCCAATTCTGGCCTCTTGCGCATCCTCAATTCCCATCATTCCATCACTGGCGGCCGTGCCTTCAGCTGCCTAGACCCTAAGCTCTGGAATTCCCTCCCTAAACCTCGCCAGCTTTCTACCTCTCCTCCTTTAAGTCGATCCTTAAAACCTACCTCTTTGACCAAGCTTTTGGTCACCTGTCCTAATATCTCATTGTGTGGCTCATTGTCAAATTTTGTTTGATAATGCTCCTGTGGAGCACCTTGGGATGTATTACTATGTTAAAGGCGCTATATAAATGCAAGTTATTGTTGTTGTTACTCAATTTGTGCTTCACCAATCCAGTAATCAAAAAATTGTGTCATGACCATTAATAATGTTTCTGATAGGAAGAGGCAGATTTTCAACTTGCTGCCTGGGCATAAAACTGATGTTGCAGATCGACCGCCCATAATAGACGCCACCCGATTTTAATTTCTATTGAATTCAATGGAAATGAAAATTGGATGGTTTCTATAACGGACGGCTGATCCTCAACGCCAATTTTACACCCGGGTGACAAGTTAAAAATTTACCGTAGAGTGTCTGGAGCATTATTTAAATTTATTCTCAGGATGTTATCAATGCTGGAAAGGCTGTATTTATTGCTTAGCTATAGTTGATGGGAGTAGGTGGTAGTGAGCCTTCTTGAACCACCTTGAGTTGCGGTTATAGTGCTTTAAGATTGGTAAAGCAATTAGTGACTTGCTGGGCCACTTCAGAAGACACTAAAGAGTCAACTACACAGAGTTGAGACTGGAGTCACATTTAGGCTAGTCAAGGTAGAGGAGGCATGTTTTTCTTCCTTGAAGGACATTATTGAACCAATTGTTTTTTTACAACAATCCAGTCGCTTTCATGGTAATTTTTTTTTCTGTTGCCAGCTGCAAAAAAAAATGGATCGCGTAAATGTACAACCAGAGGTCTGAAGGGATACCATGTAAGAGCCCAGGCAAGAGGTAAAGTTAGTTCATGAGCAGAATGAAGATAAGGTGGCAATTGAAGGAAAGCACAGTTTAAATTAGAGAGGTTACAAACAGCATGAGATGAGTTGGAGCAATATAATCTAGCAAGAGAAGCATACATGAGGGAGATAAGAGAAGGGATTGGGACAATGAAGGGGAGGTTACAAACAGCATGCAGGAAATTTGGAATACTTCTGCAGAGAGACAAAGGAGATGTACAGAAGCAAAAAGCAAAATATTGCAGATGCTGGAAATCTGAAATAAAAACTGAAAATGCTGGAAACACTCTGCAGGTCAGGCAGTATCTGTGGAGCGACTAAGATAGGGTTCACATTTCAGATTGATGACCTTTCATCAGAATTGGAAGATATTACAGATGAACAGCAAATAAGGAGGAACAGAGCCAGGGAAAATCAGATGGTGGTGTGGGGTGGGGGCGGGGGGAGAGAAAAGAATGGACTATGATTAGGTGGAGGACTGGAAATGATTAAAAGACAGAAGTGATAATGTTGTGACAAAAGGAGGCAATAATGAGAGAGATTAGATAATTAAAGTATGTATCCGAGACCCAGAGGATATGTAAATGGTTACAGCAGAGTAGCAGAGGGGGAGGGAAGCATGGAAAATCTGGCAAAGCGGAAAAGGCTCCAGTGGTCTAGGAGTATGGTGGAAGAAAAAGACAGGTGACAGCAGGGGTGCAGGCCACCCTGCAGGCCGTGGTCCCCATCCCAAGCACCAGCTCACAACCTCCCCTATTCCCGGAAGCGCTGGTGCATAAAGGTACATAGAAGTATTGGGCCTTTAGCTGGTGCTATAAATTGGCAACAATACTTATTGATGTCTTCCATATTCTCTAGATGTATAGTGGAATAGTGATTTTAATGCTCAGAGTGTCCTCAATTAGGCATCACAGGCCACTGAAAGAGGGTCTTCATTAAACTGTCCCAGGAAAAGGGGACAAAAAGAAAAAAAGTGTTTGTCAACAGAGACGTAACCATGTGAATTGGGTTGAAATATTGTACCAGAGAAGTGATGTACTGACAGTTTTTTTTTACACATAATCTTTATTTTTAGAATTATTTGGTTTGAGACCAAATGCATAATTTATTTTTGATCTGACATTAAAAATTATTAAAACCAAATATGAGGTAGATCACTAAATTATTCTTGTCTATTTTTATTTTTCCTCATCGTTCTCTTCTTAAGCAAATATATGTGAATCATAGCCCTCGCCCCCATGGCAAAAGTTTTGCAAGCCAACATCTGCCCACAGATAGTACTTATTCTCTCAAACACTACAGTAAAGTGAGAGCATTCAGTGGGTACTCGCTATTAAAATGCGCTACTGACAATGCGATAAATTGGACTTCACACTACCCATACCAAAAATGATTAATGTAACATAACACTATACTTGTCTCTGGTGATCTATGATCTGGTTCCACTACACCACTTAGTAGTCTGCAATCGCCATATATCTATTTTTGTTATTCTCTGTCAGATTTAGTGTGATACTACATAAATATTACCATACAGCATAAGATACATGAATTCAAAAATATTTACAAATCTTTCTCAGGCAGTATTCAGTTGTTTTTTCTTCCATTAGTGTACTGGTGAGCCCGGGAATGATGAGGATAAATGAGAATGAGTGAGGTCCAGGGAGAAATGATAGCTTTGATAGTGCCCATGTCATTAAGGTACATGGGGATGTGTCTGCTTCCCTGTTCCTTTGAGATTTTATAAAGCTGATGCAGTGACATGTTCTACTGAGCGAAGCAGCACTGGCTTGAGGAATGACTTTGAACATTGCTCGTTGTCTGTTGGTCAGAGTTGCTGTGACCAGGAGGTGTCAGTAGTATTGAAGGTGAACCCAGTGGTTTTCTCTGTTGCCATCTTTAGTGCAGGATTTTTGTGTGCTTGACACTCCAAATTCTCTCCTAACTCCTCACACAGGCCTTACATCATCTACTTATTGAAAATAAAACTCTGAATACAATGTGTCTCAGAACAGACAAGATGCTGCCTCAGTTCCACAACCTGAACATGCCGGTGCAACCAATACCAGACTAGCATTCTAAATTCAACTTAAATTAACCCTTATTAGGGACAGTCATATGTACTCTGCCATTATGTTTCCCAGAGGCACATAAATAATGATACAGAACATTGCTACGTTAAATTAGATTTTGTTGGAAGAGATTGCCATCTTACAGCCTGATTTACTGGTCCCTTATTTACAAGTGGGCACCATGCCTGTGTGAGCAAATATATATTATATATACCAGCACATCAAAATGTGTTGCAGGTTCAACATGCAACATAGAATAAAAATTCCACTGACACACAATGCTGTGTAATTTAATCCAATGCTTTTGAATCAATAGCAACTGTTCTTAATGCTAACATTAATACCATACTCCACATATTAGCATTACATTTTTTTTATTTTTAGGTTTGATGTGACGCTATTTAGCTATTAGACCAGGTTGATGGAAATGGATAAGTTGCACTATTTTTTGTAACCACACAAATAGATACTTATTTCTTATTTAATTTTCAGTCTAAGTAAGTGGTATTGCACACAAGTAGTACAATTTAAAGATTCTACTTTCAACATTCTCCAGATTATGGACCTTACTCTCTCCTCTAGCCTCTTGTCGGAAGTGAATTTAACTCATCTTGTATTGCTTCCATTCTCTAGTGTCAAAACTGAGCTCCTATAAGGCCATTTTAACTTAACCCACCCAGCGGGAAACTGACAGGATACTCGGCCGCCCATATTAAACTTCAATGGAAAGTAAAATCGAGCGTGGTGTAAAACAAGCAGCCAATCTCATCCCGTCTGTTTCCCACCAGGCATGTTAGGTAAAAATGACCCCCCCCACCCCCTTCTGTTACTCTGTGACTCTTTATGGTAAACATCTTCTAATCTGGGCTATGGGAACCAAGCAAATTAATCTCCACTAATGTGAATGTTAAGATGCCAGCTTCATGTTTGATCATTGTTTGAAGGGAGCATATTGTAAGGTAATTCCAGTCACAATGCAATGCATGTTTATCATATTGAAAGTATCAAAATATATTTTATGTAGAAGTATTTCTTTAAAAATTGTAAAAATTAATGGTGAATCTTAGCTATCAGTTCACAATAGCCAGAGTTTAATAATACAATAAAAGCTTATTAATAAAAACAATGCCCCTAAAGAATGGGTTAAACATTAAGATTTAGTGTGTTAAAGAGAGTTTGAGTTGAGGGTCTGTACAAGATATTTGTGATGTTTTAGGAGAATTTCAAACATTCCCACTAAGTGACTCCCAGGTGATCTTATTTACTCTGATTATAGAAAACTGTCATTCTCATTTCCTGTAAATGCCATAGAAAATGTTCCCAATTTTCTTTAATTACGATATATCTTTACCTTTTCCTGAATATGATTCAAAATATTCTACACGCTGATCTCGGGCTTAGCATGAATCAGCTCATCTACAAAATCAGAAGAATTTGAAGTCTTAACTTTTTTAATAAATTAAACATTTTAATCAGCCTAGCTAGTGTACTTTGACATTTTACAATTTATGCAAAAGCACTTAAGCAAAAAAAAATCTAAAATTCTGAAGATGGTTGTAACTTATTATTTCTTATACACTCATTTTGCTTCTACTAGGGCAGGTAGTGAGATTGTTATAATGTGTGTAGGTGTTAACAATTATTTCAATAATAATTCTTCCAGCTTTTAAAATTTGTTTACCACAACCTATTGATAAGAAGACATCCATTCTTAGTAACCACTAATGAAATCTGAACATATTCAACTTAAGAGATATAGGGGTAGATTTTCAACTTGCCGTCCAGGCTTAGAACTGGCGTTGCAGATCTGCTGTCCATTATAGAAATCGCCTGATTTTCATTTCCATTAATTTCCATGGAAAATAAATATCAAAAATAAATAAGTTTCTTTAACGGATGGTCGATCCGCAAAGGCAGTTCTACGGCAAGTTGAAAATCTACCCCATGGAATTTGTACTGGTGTACAGCATGCATTGGTGATTTGTAAGTTAATAGTTAAAAGCCATGTTTTTTTTGTAAGAATTCACATCTACCTTAAAAGAAAACTTATGTATGATTAAAAAACTAACTAAACCCATTAAAAATAAAACAAAGTGTCATAGTTTCAATAAATTAAATGCCATGCAAAACTCTAAAAGCTAGCTAGCTTCAATACGATGCAATTGTTTCACACACGAAGGAAGTGCTCAGTTTGAAAATAATGGCATGTCTAAACAAAAGCCAATTGGTCAAATATAATAGTACCTGGAGGCTCGTGTTGGAAGAATTACAACAGTGTGACATTTTCTTGAAAGGTGTAGAATTGCCAAACAAGTCAAGATAGAACATAGAACAAGATAAAAACAAAGTACTGTGGGTGCTGGAAATCTGAAATAAAAATAGAAAATGCTGGAAATATTCAGCAGGTCAGGCAGCATCTGTGGAGAGAGAAACAGAGTTAAAGTTTCAGGTCGATGACCTTTCGTCAGAACTGGAAGAAGTAATGATTTAACAGTTTTTAAGCAAGTACAAAGCCAGGGAAAGGGAGGGGGAATGGTCGGGAGGAAAGAACAAAAGGGAAGATCTGAGAGGGCTTGACAGGGTAGATGCTGAGAGGCTGTTTCCCCTGGCTGGACAGTCAAGAACTAGGGGGCATAATGTCAGGATAAGGGGTCGGTCATTTAGGACTGAGATGAGGAGGAATTTCTTCATTCAGAGGGTTATGAATCTTTGGAATTCTCTGCCCTAGAGGGCTGTGGGATGTTCAGCCAAGATATTCAAGGCTGAGATCAATAAATTTTTAGACTCTAAGGGAATCAAAGGCTATGGGGATCAGGCGGGAAAGTGGAGTTGAGGTCGAAGTTCAGCCATGAACTTATTGAATGGTGGAGCAGGCTCAAGGGGCCGTTTGATCTACTCCTGCTCCTATTTCTTACGTTCTCATTCTTATGTCTGTGATAGGGTGGAGGGCAGAAATAAGAAACTTATAAAGATTTAAGTGATTAACTAACAAAAGGGATGATGGTGCAAGGCAACGGGGGTGGTAATGGGACAAGTTAAGAATCAAAAGATGGTTCTAGAGGAGCTGTAAATGGCAACATCAGAACCATTAACCACACCTGCTGTCCGAAAAAATTGGAACAGTGGTTATGGTCTGAAGTTACTGAAATCAGTGTTGAGTCTGGAAGGTTGTAAAATGCCTAACTGAAAGATGAACATCCATTGAGCTTCATTGGAACAGTGTAGGAGGCCGAGGACAGAGAGGTCAGAGTGGGACAGGGAATTAAAATGGCAAGTGACCAGAAGTTCAGGGTCACACATGAGGACTGAATGGAGGTGTTCAGCAAAGCATAGAACATGGAACAATGTGTATATCTTAAGAGGATTGTTAGAGAGAATATTCTGCACGTAATTTGAAGTTTCTCCAGAGGTCCAACTGCTTTCTCCTGAATGTTTCTCTCCACAGGAGCCACTGCTCCCATATGGTTATCTCTGTAGCTTTAGGATTGCTATTGATATCTGAGCAGGTGAGATAGATGGAGCTAAAGGTATAGCACGGGTTAACACAGAGTACAAATCTCCTTACTCTTAATCCTTAAGGAGAAGTTTGACAAAGTGTCTTATCAAAGGGGGATTTAGTGTAAACCCAAAGAATGGATAAGGAACTGGTTGAAGGGTAGAAAACAGTAAGTACTTGTTAAAGTAATTAGATTGGGGTTGGGCTTCATACTGAGTGGGTGCCCTGTGGCTTGATATTGGGACCTCTATTATTTGTCAATTACATAAATAACCTAGACCCAGAAACTCATTGCAAAGTGTTAAATTTGCTGATGATAACAAATTGGTTGGACCAATGGAAACGGAAGAAACAGTTCAAAAATTACAGAGTGAGTTGGACAAAATAAGTATGTGGGCAGATAAATGGCAAACTAAATTTAATACAGACAAGTGCAAAGCACAAAAATAAGCAACACATGCATTCTGTAAATGATATTGAAATAGCTGAGGACGAAGTTGAAAGAGATCTAGGAGTCTAAGTAAACTCAACACCAAACATGGTCAGCCAGTACAGAGCAGCAATCAACAAAGCCAATAGAATATTGAACTACATAGGAAACGCAGTTGAATATAAGTTAGAGGAAGTCATGAGCAAACTGTGTAGTGGTTTGACCAAACCACACCTTGAGTACTGCATTCAGTTCTGATTGCCAATACACATGCACCAGAGACAGTGCAGAGAATAGCCATGAGGCTGATCCCTAATGTCAAGGGATTGAGATATGAGCAAAGACTTGGGACATTGGGGATTTTCAACTTGAGAGGAGGTTTTCTGAGAGGTGATCTTATAGAGGCATATAAAAAGGAAAATGTTAATCCGGAAAATTACTTTAAATTGTAGGAGTAGAACATGGGGATATAGGTTCAAACTTGTCAAAAGGTAACTTTAGGACTAATAACATGAAGTTTTTCTTCATGCAGAGAGTGATCAACACCTGAAACAAACTTCCAGATAGAACGGTGGAGGTGAAAACCCTGGATGATTTTCAGAAAAAAATTAGGGAATGGAAATTCACCGTCGTCCGATTTTGGGCATGAAGACAGCGATGTGGCCACAATGAGCGCCTGAATTGGGGGGCTCGAGGCCGGCCTGAAATTGGGCTTTGGGCCTCATAATGTGGGTGAGCTGCCAGCACCTGTCGCATCTCCACAGGCAGCTCACCCTTCTGCTGGTTTGAATTTCAGGCCGCCTGCCTTGCCAGCAGGAAAGTGCTGAGGGGCAAGGGTTGGGAGGACAGGATCGGGGAGGGGGGTGCTGATTGCGAGCCAGCAGAGGCCCTCAGGAGGGGCTGTGGAGCTAGAAAAGCACTCCGGCACTTTCTGACTCCCCAAGAACATTTATTACATTTTTAAAAAAAATTTCCGGTTGTGGGCCACTGCTTAGGCCGCAGTGGCGGATGAAGTATCCTGAGTAAGGCAGGCCTGACTCCTGCCCTGCTCATCACAGACCAATTTTGGCAACGGGGCCTAAAACAGGCCCTTCATTTACATACGTGAGGGATCTAACACCTATTTTAGGCCGCCATCAGGGTCGCCTAAAAATGGCCCAGGTTGTACACTTTTCAGGCGTCTTTGTGTCATAGGACCTTGGTCCCGGAAATTGGACTTTGTTGTGCCTGTTTTACCCCCATGAAATGGACCTAGATATTGAATTGGGGGAAAAAGCAGACAGATGAACTAATATAGCTAAATGTCTTCCTTATCTGTAATTATCTTGTGATCTTGGCTCAACTCAGGTTAGTACACCGGTACTGCACCAGTATAACATTCTCTATTGTCTCCATAAATGAGACTGACAATTCAACACCAATTAGTGTGGAAATATTAGCAGTTTTGTGCTGTTCGCTTGCAGAAGTACTGCTTTCAGACCATCTAAACTCCTTTCAAAAACGTCCATTGTAGCTGGAAAGGAATGATTTTCACTCCACATGGTGGTATATGTGTTTCCGTACATACTGATTTCTACTATTATGGTGGTCTAGAAATTATTTGTTAAATCTAATTAAGGAAAGAACAGAAATGTTAAAAAACATAAAGTAATAATGCTGGTTACCTGAGTTCAGGAGAAGTCTCACAAAACAAGGTGTTAAGTTGTGAAACGGCACGAGCCAAAACATGGATTTGCTTCAGGAAATTAGTAAGATTCTGCAAACAACAGGGCACTGAAATCTATCTCCTTAGAAAGCCCTAATACAAGCTGTGACATTCCTATCCTCATTCTTTCAGCTGCCTCTACTGCTTCCATTCTTTCTCCTTGCTCACCAAGTCACAATTCCCTGCAGGATCCCCCGCCTTGGCCCAGAACCCATGGCTCTCTCTAGTTTCTCTACCCTCTCCCCTTACACCTTTTCCAAGTTCATCTCATTGATGAGACTCACCTGCTCTCCCTCGACCCTAATCCCACTAAACTGCTGACCACCCAACTTGCCTTCCTGGCCTTCATGCTAGCTAACATTGTAAATAGTTCCCTCTCCACAAGTACTGTCCTCCTCCCTTTCAAAACTGATATCATCACACCCCTTCTCAAAAAACCCACCCTTGACCACTCTGTCCTTGCAAACTACCACATTATCTCCAACCTCCCTTTCCTCTCCAAAATCCACAAAGGTGTTGTTGCCTCTTAATTCCATGCCCATCTTTCCTGCAACTCCATGTTTGAATCTGCCCAATCAGGTCTTTGCTTCTGCCACGGAACCGAAACAGCCCGAATTAAAGTCACAAATGACATTCTATGTGACTATGATTCTGGTGCATTCTCCCTCTTCATCCTCCTCATCATCACTGCAGACTTTGACACAGTCAATCACACCATCCTTCTCCATGCCTCTCCTCCATTATCCAGTTCAGTGGGCCGACCCTCATTTGGTTCTACTCTTACCTATCCAATCGTCACCAGAGCATCTCCATCAATGGCTTTTCTTCTGATCCCCGCATTGTTACCTCTGGAGTCCACCAAGGATCTATCCATGGCCCCTTCCTTTTCCTGATCTACATGCTGCCCTTCAGTGACATCATCCACCAACATGGGGTCAGCTTCCACATGTATACTAACGACGCCGAGCACTACCTCTTCAGCGCCTCACTTGACCCATCCATTGCCTCTACATGTCCAGTCTTGGATGACCCTCACCGGCCTCCAGTTAAACAGTGGTGAGGCTAAAGCAATTGTCTTTGGCCCCTGCCGCAAACTCTGTACCCTTGCCACCAATTCCATCCCCCTCTCCATCAGCGTCTCAGGCTGAACTTTAGTGTCCTATTCGACCCTAAGCTGAGCTTCTGACCTCATTTTCCCTCCATCACAAAGACTGCCTACTTCCACCTCCGTAACATCGTCCAGGTTTGCCCCTGCTGCTGAAACCCTCATCCATGCCTTTGTCATCTCCATCCTCAGTGATATACAGTCAGGAGGCAATGGCCCTGGGAGTCCTCAACATTGACTCTGGACCCCATGAAATCTCATGGCATCAGGTCAAACATGGGCAAGGAAACCTCCTGCTGATTACCACCTACCGCTCTCCCTCAGCTGATGAATCAGTCCTCCTCGATGTTGAGCACCACTTGGAGGAAGCATTGAAGGTAGCAAGGGCACAGAATGTACTCTGGGTGAGGGACTTCAATGTCCATCACCAAGCGGGGCTCAGTAGCACCACTACTGAATGAGCTAACCGAGTCCTGAAGGACATAACCGCCAGACTGGGCCCGCGGCAGGTGGTGAGAGAACCAACACGAGGGAAAAACCTACTTGACCTTGTCCTCACCAATCTACCTGTCGCAGATGCATCTGTCCATAACAGTATTGGTAGGAGTGACCACTGCACAGTCCTCGTGGAGACGACATCCCGTCTTCACACTGAGGACACCATCCAAAGAGTTGTGTGGCACTACCACCGTGCTAAATGGGATAGATTCAGAACAGATCTAGCAGCTCAAAACTGGGCATCCATGAGGCGCTGTGGGCCATCAGCAGCAGCAGAATTGTATTCCAGCACAATCTATAACCTCATGGCCCGGCATATTCCTCACTATATCATTACCAACAAGCCAGGGGATCAACACTGGTTCAATGAGGATTGCAGAAGAGCATGCCAGGAGCAGCACCAGGCGTACCTAAAAATGAGGTGCCAACCTGGTGAAGCTACAACACAGAACTACATGCATGCTAAACAGCGGAAGCAACGTGCTATCGACAGAGTTAAGCGATTCCACAACCAACAGATCAGATCGAAGCTCTGCAGTCCTGCCACATCCAGTCATGAATGGTGGTGGACAATTAAACAACTAACGGGAGGAGGAGGCTCTGCCAACATCCCCATCCTCAATGATGGCAGAGTTTAGCACGTGAGTGCAAAAGACAAGGCTGAAGCATTTGCAACCACCTTCAGTCAGAAGTGCCGAGTGGATGATCCATCTCGGCCGCCTCCCGATATCTCCACCACCACAGAAGCCAGTCTTCAGCCAATTCGATTCACTCCATGTGATATTAAGAAACGGCTGAGTGCACTGGATACAGCAAAGGCTATGGGCCCCGACAACATCCCAGCTGTAGTGCTGAAGACTTGTGCTCCTGAACTAGCCGCGCCTCATTACAGCCTTGGTCCAAACATGGACAAAAAAGCTGAATTCCAGAGGTGAGGTGAGAGTGACTATCCTTGACATCAAGGCAGCTTTTGACCGAGAGTGGCACCAAGGAGCCCTAGTAAAATTGAAGTCAATGGGAATCAGGGGGAAAACTCTCCAGTGACTAGAGTCATACCTAGCACAAAGGAAGATGGTAGTGGTTGTTGGAGGCCAATCATCTCAGCCCCAGAACATTGCTGCAGGAGTTCCTCAGGGCAGTGTTCTTGGCCCAACCATCTTCAGCTGCTTCATCAATGACCTTCCCTCCATCATAGGGTCAGAAATGGGGATGTTCGCTGATGATTGCACAGTGTTCATTTCCATTTGCAACCCCTCAGATAATGAAGCAGTCTGTGCCCGCATGCAGCAAGACTTGGACAACATCCAGGCTTGGGCTGATAAGTGGCAAGTAACATTTGTACCAGACAAGTGCCAGGCAATGACCATCTCCAACAAGAGAGAGTCTAACCACTTCCCCTTGACATTCAGTGGCATTACCATTGCCGAATCCCCCACCATCAACATCCTGGGGGTAACCATTGACCAGAAACTTAACTGGACCAGCCACATAAATACTGTGACTACAAGAGCAGGTCAGAGACTGAGTATTCTTCAGTGTGTGACTCACCTCTGACTCCCCAAAGCCTTTCCACCATCTACAAGGCACAAGTCAGGAGTGTGATGGAATACTCTCCACTTGCCTGGATGAGTGCAGCTCCAACAACACTCAAGAAGCTTGACACCATCCAGGACAAAGCAACCCACTTGATTGGCACCCCATCCACCGCCCTAAACATTCACTCCCTTCACCACCGGCGCACAGTGGCTGCAGTGTGTACCATCCACAGTCACACACCATCCCAACTTGGAAATATATCGCCGTTCCTTCATTGTCGCTGGGTCAAAATCCTGGAACTCCCTCCCTAACAGCACTACGGGAGAACCTTCACCACACGGACTGCAGCAGTTCAAGAAGGCGACTCACCACCACCTTCTCAAGGGCAATTAGGAATGGGCAATAAATGCTGGCCTCGCCAGCGACGCCCACATCCAATGAACGAATAAAAAAAAACTATTCCAATGCTGTACTGGCTGGCCTTCCAGTCTCCATCCTCCATAAACTCCAGCTGATTCAAAGTGCTGCTGCCTGTATCCTATCCTCATCAATCTAGCTCACCTTTCACTCCTGTCCTTGCTGACCTACATTGGCTCCCATCTCCCAGCACCTCAAATTTACAATTTTCATCCTTGTGTTTATATCTATTCACGGTCTCACCCCTCCCTATTTCTGTAACCTCCTCCAGCCGTACAACCCCTCCTCCGAATTCTCCATTCCTCTGACTCTGGCCTCGTGCATCCCCTACTCCCTTCACTCCAGCATTGGCAGTTGTGCCTTTCAACCATCTAGGCTCCACCCTTTGGCTTTCCCTCCCTAAACCCCTTTGCCTCTCCACCTCCCTTTCCATTTTTAAGACTCTCCTTAATGCCCACCTCTTCAACCAAGCTTGGTCACTGCTCCTAATATCTCCCTCTTCGGTTCGGCGTTCATTTTTTCCTTACACCTCTACGAAGCTCCTTGGGATGTTTTTGCTATGCTAAAGGCCCTATGTAAATGCAAGTTGCTATTGCTGTTGTTGTAACAGACTTCTGTTGTATGATGTGGGTTCTGCCTGTTAGTATATGAAAATACTGACCTGCAAATTCCTTCTTTAAACTCTGCAGCTCTCATTTCACCCCACGCCCTTCAGCTATGACTGATAGTTACCCCTGTCCAGCCTGAGGAATTGAATATTAATATACGTCTGCCAGCTTTGGTGAGGGAGGCTTTCTCAGAGCTCAATTATGCCTTTGGCAACCATGTTAAAGACAAAGGTAAGAAGTATCCGGGCAATAATGGTCACTGAGCTCTAACAGCTTGCAACACTGATTGGTCTAGGAAGTTATCCCTTTTGGGGGACATGGAAGCTATTTTCCCACCTCCCTGAAGCCTCCTCCCCCTGAAATATTAACTAAAAAAGTAAACACTCTCTTAGAACTGTCTGATATTTTAATTTTTTGGTGTAAACTGCAAGGGTCTCCATCAGCCACATTCACAGAACAGTTTATTTGGAAATGTTTGTAACATGGTGAAAAAGTTAAACATAATTCCCCAAACCAATATGTTTAAACAGGAAATTGATTGTGCATGTGAAATCTATCCCAGGTTATTTTTTTGAAGGAGGTCTTCAGCCAAGAGAAAAAGTAATAATTGAATACCTACCGGCCTCCTCTCTCCTTTTACATTCAGTTCAGACTGTTAAATAAATAGAGTTAACAATATCCAGTGGTTAGACTAGTGAATCTCCACAGGCCATTGGTAATGTAGTTGCTGATTGAACAGAGTTTTACACACATTCCTAGGTAAACCTTTGTGAATATGCAGAGCTTATGCCAAATATTATCAACCTACACATATACAACTAAGAAGTTATGTAAAAAGTTTTGAGAATAAGGCCCATCAGGGCAGTAACTAGATAGGTAAACTCTATGGGGTAGATTTTCATCTTCATTGCCTGGGTGATAATCTGGCTAGGTGGATTGTATGCCCTTTATAGAACCCGCCTGATTTTGGATGGGCTCTATAAAGGGCGTGTGATCCATTCCGTGCTGCCAGATTGAAGCCTGGATGGGGAAGATGAAAATCTAACCCTATTAATTCTCAAATTACTATTTACAATGCAAGCTTGCTCTAAGTAGGATATTTTCCCCTAACATCTTCAGTTCAATGGAATTGAGTTTCTGATGAAAACAATCTATTATTCCTCTAAGTTGACTGTTTCTACAGTTACATCTGCCACTCCCCTCTATAGTCTATATCTATGGCACTGGCCTATCATGTTTCTATTTTCACTTCTCCTAATGTAGCCTGCAATGCCTTCACCTTCGATGCCCTATAGCCATCTCAATATGCTCAAGGTTCCAACCTTTGGAGATATGTTAGACACTTGACCAGTTCCATTTTGAATGCTTACTGCAAATCCTTGCTCAATACATGAACCAGCAATTTATTTCAGAGGCTGAAAATAAGTATCCTCTCGCTGTAAAAATAAGTACCTCCTAGTATCTAACCCAATTCTATGCTTTTGTAATTTATATTTATGGCCCCGTGTCCTCCTTAACCTATTTAGCTTGAATAGCTTATCCACTTGGACTGAGTCTAATCCTTTCTTATTTTGAAGACCTCAATCAAATCTCCTTGAAGTCAACACTTTTCCAAAGTAACAATTCCTACCTCTCTTAGCATATCCTGATAATATCTAGTGACTCTCCTCGGAACCTTTTCCATGACTTTTACATCACCCACCAGGTCAGGGGACCAAAACTGGACACAGCATTCTATAAGTGTTGCCTTATACTGAGAAAGAATAGTATTTCTTCTTTGATATTTAATTGTCCTGGCGATACATCCTTACACTCTACTTGTTTTTACAATAGTCTCGCGGCACTGGACATAGACTTTCATGACTCAAGCACTACGTCCTCCAGATCCTTCTCCCGCTCAGCAACTTGAGCATGCAACCCTGCATGGTGTACACATGCTTGGAGCATACGAAAGTTTTCCAACTGAGCCAGATTTCTTCAGTGTTACATTCTTGCAGATTCTGAATGTTAGATTCTGTGTAAAAGTTTTAAGGTGAGTTAGGTTGTAGATTTTACATTCAGCTGCAGATTTTAAATAATTAAAGTAATATAAAAAGCACTGTTGTTTCTCAGTAAATCAATGCAGATTGAGGTTATGTTATTCAATGGAGATAATGATAATATCATCAAGACTTTTGATAATCTCCCTAATCTGTGATAGCAATGATGAGTTACATCAGCCTAGACAAGGAACTGCCGCTGCCCAAGCAAGCAAGTACTGCAGGCTAAGTGCCCAACATTAGTCATCTCCGCAAGAATTTGTCACTGCCTTAGCAAGGAACTGTTGTAGCCCACATGTTCATCATAAGCCGCCTAAGCAAGAAACTACTGTAGGCCAAGTGCCCACCATAAGCTGCGTTAGCAAGAAACAATCCATGTAGCTCATCATGAACAAGTAACTGCCACCGCCTAGGCGGCCACTATCTACATAATAATACAAAAAATAATATTAAATTACTCTCTATCTCTGTAACTTCCTCCAACCATATATCCCCCTCCCTGAACACTCTGCTCTTCTGACTCTGTCCTCTATTGCAAGGTTCCTATTTTCGCCCCACCATTGGAAACTATGCCTTCAGCCATCTAGGTCCCGTGCTGTGGAATTCCCTCCCTAAATCCCTCCGCCTCTCCATGTCCCTCTCCTCCTTTAAGACTCTACTAATACCCAAAACTTTGGCCAAGCTTTTGGTCACCCCTCCTAATGTCTCCTTCTTTGGCTCATCATATTTTATTTGATTACACGTCAGGATTACACCTCGCCTTGGGATGTTTGTCTACCTTAAAGGCACTAAATAAAAGCAAGTTGTTGTTAAATATTTTCTTTTTGGATAACTCTTTCAAAAAGCCAGTACGGGCACAATGGGCTGAATGGCCTCCTTCTGTGCTGTATGATTATATGATTCTATGATTTTTGAAATAATAATTATACTTAATAGTTTTAATAAAGTTATTTATTGTACAATGCTTACATTGACTATTATAACAAAACATTCCTCACACCATACAGTGGAAAGCTAATCTTTACAGCCAACATGTTTATATTTGCATTCTCCTACCTTCCACAATCAGCAGGACACAAGGCACATGTATGTCTTTTATTCTAAATAACATTGCTACAAATATAATGAAAAAATAATCAGTAGGAGGGATTGATTACAATGAAAATGTCATCTCAGGGTTCAGATAACAATGAACTGTGAAACCAGTCTCAAAATGCATGACATTAACTGATCACTTTGTTACATCTGTTATTTTCTACATAATTTATTTTTTTGAGGTTGGTATAAGAGCGTTGTCCCTAATCTTTAGAATGTTTGAGATGCTATTTTAATAACAGGAAATTAATCCATGAAAACTCGGAGAACTATACTTGTTTCCCCCTTTATTTCTCCTCTCCTGACAACAACTAACAAGTGGTACAATAAAGTTTCAAAGGCAGTCCTTGTCTTCCAGCACTTCACCAAGGAGCCATTTCTCAATGACTAATACTATACAGTGAGAACCAACAGGGTATTCGACTAATCAATTCCAAGTCCAATTATATCATTGCTTGGCATCCATACATGCACAAGTCCTGGGGGGTAATTTTGACTTTGTGTGATGGCCTCAAACAAGTGATAGTGAATCAGCAGCTTGTTTTGCATCCCTCCCGACTATTATTCCCATTGATTTGCTAACACCCATTTTATACTATCGCATAAAGTCAAAGTTACCCGCTGGGAGTCAAAGAGCAGCAATTAAAAGTGTAAACCATGGCTAGTAATTTTTCCTCCCTGGTCCGGGACTCTTAAACCTCAGTAATGCCTTGCAGAGATTGGCTAACTTAGCATCGATCTGGGATTGAAGCTGTTCTCTTCCTTGACTGAACGGTTCAGAATCAGTACCACAGCATTTACCGATTAGGTGAGCTTGTACAGGGTGATTTTATGAAGTTGTGCTCTTAGCAGGAAGTTTTACCTACCTGGAAAAAAATTCTGTAAATTTGGCCCTATAATGCCATGTTTAAACATATCACACTATGATCTAATTTGATAAGGCTGAACCATGATTAAATAGTGAAGAGTATAATTAAGCAACATAAGAAAACCACATGTACTTTCATAATTATTAGCTTGACTAAATGTAAGAATGGAATTGGAGCTTTAATGAACAATAGAGAACTGCATTCTTCTTAATAGCTTCTTTGGCTAGAAATTAATGAAAATACAGGACAAAGAATCTGGTGTAACAGATAGTTGGCAGAGCCAATAGCTGTCAGTGTTATACCATGAATGCGGAACTAATAATCTAGAATATAGCACCAAAACCACAATCAACAAACTAACCACATAATCCTCAAGACTAAATTAGATTGATAAAAGGGAAACAAGTTAAATCCATATGCACTTTTAACTGGACTGAAATAGTTTTGTGAATTTAATACTCTGTGATGTCAAACTTGTAAATCTGAAACGTTTTTGAAGTCAATCAGTAGGAGATGTGTAACATTGTTGGTTATCCCGAGTACAACTGTTCTCAGCTATTTTAATCACCCCCTATTGTTACAGCAATAGTTGGAACAGCAGGTGATAGGAAGTCTGTTGCTATAACTATTGTTTTCATGGGGCAAGGGGGGGGTCTGGTGTCGTTCTCATCTCCGTCATACTGGTAGTTACTATGGAAATATAGAAGAGAAAATCTGGTGTTTTTGTGGGGGGTGGAAGTGTTAGTGATTCGTGAAAATTGAATCACCACTCTGGCAATTCGAATTTATAGAACCTTCTGATGAAGCATGCTCACGGGTAGTCTGCTGGGAGAAACAAGAGGAATAAATGTGAATTTCCATTGCTCTGACTTATTTTCTATTATTACTCCTGATATCAGCACTATGAACTAAACATAATAAATGGCAGATGAAATTTAACGCAGAGAAGTGTGAAGTGATACATTTTGGTGGGAAGAATGAGGAGAGGCAATATAGACTAAATGGAACAATTTTAAAGGGGGTGCAGGAACAGAGAGACCTGGGGGGAGTGTGTATTTACACAAATTTTTGAATTTGGCAGGACAAGTTGAGAAGGTTGTTAAAAAAAGCATATGGGATCCTGGGCTTTATTAATAGAGGCATAGAATACAGAAGCAAGGAAGTTACGCTAATCTTTTATAAAAACACTGGAGTACTATGTTCAGATCTGGGCATCACACTTCCAAAAGCATGTCAGGACCTTAGAGAGGGTGCAGAAGAGATTTACTAGAATGGTACCAGAGATGAGGGACTTCAATTAAGTGGAGAGACTGGAGAAGATGGGTTGTGCTCCTTAGGACGGGGAAGATTAAGAGGAGATTTGATAAAGGTGTTCAAAATCATGAATGGTATGATAGAGTACATATGGAAGGGCAGAAGGGTGAGTAACTAGAGGAGACAGATTCAAGGTGATTGGCAAAAGAATCAGAGGCGACATCAGGAAACATTTTTTTACGCAGCAAGTTGTTATGATCTGGAATGCACTGCTTGAAAGGATGGTGGAAGCAGATTCAATACTAACTAACATTCAAAAGGGAATTTGATAAATACTTGAAGGGAAAAAATTTACACGTCTATGGGGAAAGAGCAGGGGAGTGGGACTAATTGGATAGCTCTATCAAAGACACAATGGGCTGAATGGCCTCCTTTTGTCCTGTATCATACTATGATACTATGATATAAAAGCAAGGCCTCAGGCTTCAGCCTTGGACTTGGACCTGGAAGTGTGCAATTGGTACACTATTAAATCAATTCTAACATTATATAACAAGTAAGTTGAATGCAGAGCAGCATGCGACACATGGTGTAAGAAGAGTAAATTTACTGATAGACCACATTTTTTTTACTAACAAACTTATTTGTCCGCAAGCTACAAATATATCCGGCATTTCATTTGATTCTGCGGAAAGATAATGTTGAATATAAATGCTAAAAATAGAGCAAAATTCTGCTGCATTGCATCTCATATAAAGGGAGTGAAATTCAATTTGGTATCGCATCTGCCGCCCGTTATACGCCCCATCCGATATTGAATATCAGACGGAACGTATAACGGGCAGAAGATGCAATACTGCCAGTTTTGCTTCCCTGCTCAATTCGAATTTCACCCCCAATGTATTTTATTCATAAATGTAATGGAAACTTTCAAGAAATTGTAACTTCACCTAATAGAAAGACTTTAAATACAACAGAATTAAATGACTATCATGGAAATTTGGAAACTATTGATAGTATGAACAGCATTAAATATAAAAAAAACAAGAATGAGGACAACAAAATAAAATAAGAAAAGCAATTAAATAAAATCAATTCAGATTCTCATTGAAAAGGAACATAGTTTTCATTTCCCTCTATTAAACTAGAAAGAATTTGAGGAATGTTGTAAACAAACAAGGAATCAAAGGATTACCAAAAAAGCCAGGGATTTTCACATCTAATGATTAATGTGTAGCAGCTACTCATGAGGGTAATCACACAGCTATCAGTTGTAGCCTGTGTGCAGAAGTGTGAATTTAGGTGTGCCAACATTGGCCTGGGAGAGGCAGGGGGAGCTTTGAGGGCATTCAGAGTACCATGAATGGTGGCAGGCATAGGGAAATAAAAGAAATTAAATGGAGAGTCATGACTATTCTCCCATTATGTGCTGCTAGTTCCAGCTGAAGAATGTCGTTGTTGGAGACCTGGACCCATGTTACCTATCTGCCCTCGTGACTAATGGAGATACATCCCCTATGGAGACAAAGGAGAGAGAAAAGCAAGGGTAAAACCAGATGCTTTGGAATAAACACAATAATGATATTAAATGAACTGCAGAGATTCCAGTTTAAACTGAAAACTACCAATAAAATGTAAAACATCAGAAATAAATTCCAATGCAGAAAATGCTGGAAATACTCAGCAAGTTAACTCTGTTTCTTTCTCCACAGATGCTGCCTGACTTGCTGTATTTCCAGCATTTTCTGTTTGTATTTTAGATTTCCAGAATCTGCAGTATTTTGCTTTTGATAAATTCCAATACTGTGTTTTGTGAAATAATTGATGGAAAACGCTACTTTAACTAACCATGAGAAAATAGCCTTATCAAATAAAATTCCGTGCCTCTTTCAGCTTCTTATTTTCTCACAAGCTGATCGGGTCGGCCATGCACAATTGGCTGCAAATGTTATGCAATGATCATTGAGTCAAAAGCCTTACACTCAGCTATGCAGCAAGCCTTGTTTGCAGACAAGTGATTTTTGGTTCCATATGGGGAGCAATAATTTTAAACCCACTAAACAAACAACTTTGTTAAAAAATAAAAAGAATCAAATTTGGTCAAAAACAAAGATGATTACTTAAAATGGGAAAATTTATGTAGACATGAATAGAAAATCTTTTGCATTCTGCATTTATCATAATCTGGAGAAATTAATCTAACAACAGCATCCTAAAAAGTGTAAATAAATATATTCAGTGAATCGGTATTAAGGCAAGATGTTTTAATTTGTAATCAGACGAAGCACAAAAAACACAAATTCTCAATCTGCAATAACAGGACCTCAAAGTATGATCTCAGCTTGCCAATTTCGAAAGGGAATCAACAGTATCATAATGGGTCAAAGCATCATATGATCCTGTGAGAATACAGGTCTGCTTCTGTGGAAATACTGGCAAAAAGCCCAGGATGAGAAGGATTTCAGACTGTATTTAATGCAGATACCCATGTTAACCATCCTTGCCCAATGATTCTGGCTTTTCCTGCAAAAATATAATAGATGCACAGGATGATTATCCAGGCACACAGGATAGGTATAAGTTCACAGATATCTGTATTTGGCTGAACTTTTAAGAATTTCAAATGGATGGATGACTACACATGCCAAGGCTGTAAATTACAATGTGTATAATGCGGATCCACATTAAAATTAAAAAGCTCAGCATAGGCTGTAGGGATTATATAAGCTCCGGTTTATCATTGACTTTTTTTTTGTAGCAAGTAATGGAATAGTTCATGGAATGGCTAAACTCATTTGCACAACTGGGATTTTATGATCTCTTGGTTGTATGATTTATTTTTGCATATGGACAATCAGATATCACAGAGCTGCTGTAAACATTGTCCAGTTTTGGCTACCGCTGCTACTGGGTTTGGGGGGGGTGGGATAGGAAATCTGGAACATAACAACTCAAGCAAAAACTTTTTTTATACCATAAGTATAAAAACCTTCAAATCTTGATTGGTGACAGTGCTGTGCATTGCACAAAGTACAGCAACAACAACAACTTGTATTTATATAGCGCCTCTAACACAGTAACACTTCCCAAGTCGCTTCGAGGCGTTATCAAACAGAATTTGACACCGAGCCACATAAGGAGATATTAGGACAGGTGACCAAAAGCTTGGTTAAAGTGATAGGTTTTAAGGAGCAGAGAGAGATAGAGAGGTGGAGAGGTTTAGGGAGGGAATTTCAGAGCTTAGGGCCTGGGCAGCTGAAGACACTGCCGCCAATGGTGGAGCGATTAAAATCGGGGATGTGCAAGAGGCCAGAATTGGAGGAGCGCAGAGATCTCAGAGGGTTGTAGGGCTGGAGGAGGTTACAGAGTCAGGGAGGGGCGAGGCCATGGAGGGATTTGAAAACAAGGATGAAAGCATAGAACAATAATCTGTTGTTCTACAGAAACAGTCAGAATCTTCCTTAAATTGTTGGAATTGGTGTGTTCAAGAACGCATCACTAAAGTCAAACACTCAAATGTTTTTCAAATGTGGAAAATGCAGATCCACATTAAAATTATAAAGCTCAGCATAGGCTGTAGGGATTATATAAGCTCCAGTTTATCATTGACCTTTTTTTATAGCAAGTAATGGAATAGTTCATGGAATGGCTAAACTCATTTGCACCACTGGGATTTTATGATCTCTTGGTTGTATGATTTATTTTTGCATATGGACAATCAGATATCACAGAGCTGCTGTAAACATTGTCCAGTTTTGGCTACCGCTGCTACTGGGTTTGGGGGGAGTGGGATAGGAAATCTGGAACATAACAACTCAAGCAAAAACTTTTTTTATCTATTTAATAAAACTAAAACTGCCATTAATACTAAGGATTTTTCAAGGTGACCTGTGCTACAAAGCCCACTGGAAGATTCATGAACTTCTTTTGAGTAAGTCTTATGACTGAAAGCAATTGTTGCTAGAGGTGTGATGCTCATGACTTGCTGGCCCAGCCAATTATTAGTTTTGAACCTGTTGGGTTCCCTGAAAGTTGAACTATATAACTATCCAGAAGCTGCCTGAGCTGTGCCACTGCTATAGGCTGCAACAGCCTACAATGCTACTAATGTCAGAAGACCTAGCTAGGAACATAAGAAAATTAGCATTGTTCTACTTTAGGCACTATTTCAAAACTATTAAAGCTCAAGTTCACCGTGACACAGAAAATACTTTTGACATACAAAGTTTTCCTGTCTTTTTCAATCTATGTATTAAGCAGCGTTTTATCATCTTTTATGCTCTGCATTAGTTACTATAATCAATCTAATTCAATTGCCAATATGCTCTTAAGTGAAATAATACATATGTTCTTTTCATTCCTACAGATGAGTTGTCACTTTTGATGGCAATGACATGACACCAATGGGCTAAAGACTCCATTGGCGAAGAGGAGCCATTTGCAGCCACTGAATAATTTTCTCCATGGATGGAACCCCATAATCTGCTGCCAAATTCAGGAAGACTCTTCAGCTGTTGTCAGATTCATCGTGAGGCCTGTCCACAGGTACCTCAAACAATCAGGAATGTCTGCATTGGCAGAGGGACATGCCAGCCACAAAATGTAGATGCCAGCCTTTTGACATCCCCCACCAGCATCCCAGAGCCTTTCAGGGGTAACAATGTGTTTTTTTAATTCGTTCATGGGATGTGGGCGTCACTAGCGAGGCCGGCATTTATTGCCCATCCCTAATTGCCCTCGAGAAAGTGGTGGTGAGCTGCCTTCTTGAACCGCTGCCGTCCGTGTGTTGAAGGTTCTCCCACAGTGCTGTTAGGAAGGAAATTCCAGGATTTTGACACAATATCTGGGTGTGATATGGGAATGACACTATGATACTACCTATCATTGTACAATTGAATTGGGCATGGTTGCTAGAACACGGAGCCTTTCCAGTCAATCTGCTTAGCACTAAAACAAATAGCTGCGGCTTCCTCTCCGTGATGCTCCTGGTATAGCTCCATAGAGTCCTTCATCTCCTGGATGGTGCGTGGTATGGAAGGGGAGGAAACATCTGCTTTCCCTCTAGGGTAACACCTTGTGGAGCATTCCTTGTTAATGAGGCTTTCCCAAAGCCCAAGGGTCATTTTTTTCATAAACCTGAAGGTAGAAATTAGAAATATTTCATTGCAAATATATTCTAGACAGCAATATAAGTGATACATATATATCACTGCCTGATTAATACCATTTATTTTTTACACATTTTACAGAGAATTATAATGTTGTGGCAGATATTGAACTGAGATTTATTATGCGTGCATACAAATTAATGCAATACTACAATGCGATGCCAAGAGGGTTTGTTGTATATTAAGTAGTATGCACATCTAGGATAGATTTTAACTCTTGGGCAGCTGGGTCTCATTACTAGTGGAAGGCCCCAGTAAATATGGGAGCGCAAAGTGGTGCATAGTGATTTTAACTCAGCTACCGCCCCAATTCCAATGGGTGGAGTGAGATAAAATTGCCCCTCTTATCTCTATGCTTGTTCATTCAATGCTTCAATTAATCAATTTTAATGAAACAGCATAGTAAAACTCCACAGGAACACTGAAACATGTCATAGAACATCAAAGGAATGATTGTGATCAAAACTTGAGCACTGTAATAAAGGCACAATGCAAAATTCAGTCATTTCACAAAACACTCTGTGATTATTGTTTGCTTCCTGCCAATAGCCCATTCACCCACAAATTATTTAGTGCAGGGAAACATTCTATTATGATATCTGGCTTAGTTGTCACTTCCTCAATAATTGCAAAGAATTGGATCCCAGGGCCCTGTTTGGGCCTGGTTCCTCAATCTCTTCCTCAACCTCACTTCCGCCAACAGCAACATCTTCTCGTTTAGCCTCAAAAGCTTCAACGTCAGTCAACATTCCAGATGTCATGATTTGATCAATACTGACATTGGATGCAAGCCTCAAGACTACTGGTGATGGCTAAGAGAGATTCACTGCTACAGAGTGGGCTGGCCATATCTATGGAGGATCTTCCTGTGTGTCAGATGCAGCTGCTTCCTCTGCTGACAAGATGAATTCATAGTGCTGAAAGCAGCTGGCAATAAATCCTACTTTCAGACACAAGCATTTCATGTCAACTATCTGCCTTGAGTTGCTGTGCTTCAGTCAAAGTAACGCAGCCACTCCTCAAAAAAACATTAGTCATACATGCCGTTTTGTTGTTCCTGTAGATTACAGACAAAGTAACAATACTATGAAACAATTGGGGTGTTTGGAATTCCCATCATCAGTAGCTTTTTTTTTCCCCAGTCATACTAATGCAAACTGTGATGGTAATTTGCTGCTTAGCTTTTTTTTCCAACCCAAGCATTTTCTTTTGAGGAAGGATAGCATTCTTGTTGGGTGCAGCTTGTAAAAAAGGTCAGCTTCATCAGCATTAAAGATGTGTGATGGGTTATAATGAAATAACATTTCAGGAATTCTATCAGGCACCCAGCTGTCAACATTTTCGGTGGGAAAGTTGTTTGTTTCCCTACGTGTGGACCTGAAATTGACCATATGGTAGTTTTTGAAGTGGCTAGTCCAGTTCTAAATACTTCAGCGAACTCATTTGCTTTCTCCAGCAAGGTGAGGTCAAATAATGAGTTCAGGAAGGTTAGCTGCTCTGGCCTATTTGAACCAGGTTGAAATCAAACTATGCAGCAGATTTCACTGGTCAGGAATTCAAATTCACCAATAATTGGAATTAAGAGATAGGAATTAAGCAAAAATTTTCAATGTATTTTCAATAGGAGGCATTTTTGCATGATTTCAATTTGAATTAACAGATAATTCAAATTAAGCAATTTTGAATTAAAAGTAGATTATATTTCTTCATGCTTTACGATCCTCAATATATGATATACATTCTGAGACAAAATAATAAAGGAACCTTCATCTTACACTTTAGGCTTTGCTAATCATTATAAAGTCTATAATCAATTTGTCAATATTTATACTGAATAAATGGGAGACTGGATGGTGCAGTGGCTTTGCACAATATGTCAGAAACTCTGGGACTTGGGTTCAAATCGAACCCAGATTTACATGGTAAAGGTCTTCCCTTTTTGCAAACTGCAAAGATCCTATGTGAAATAATTTTTGGTAGCCTCAATCTAGGTTCCTTCTGGGCCCAACTCTAATTTGTAATTCAATACTAAATTACCAATCCCATGAGAAAAACCACAAGGATGGCTAGTATTGGAAATAGGAAATATCACACTAGTGCAGCAGGTGGTTCCTTTTGAGAAGTAGACACATTAGCCTAGAAATTACTATTCGCAATACACTTAACATGTGTTGATGTTATTCCCTGCCTGCTATTTTATGTGGATTTATTAATCCATGGGTTAAAACCTCTGTTAAAATAGAAGGAGGAACTTGTTAACGTTCGTACAATGATATCCCCACTAGTAATTTCTAGGTTGTTGTTGGGAAAGAGTAAATGGCATCTGTGCTAAGCCTGACCTGTGAGTGCTCGATGCAATCACTGAAGTGGAAATTGTTTTATTTCCCCAGAACTGAGATCTTTCACCCAACGAGCAAAAAAAAAATTACAATGAATAATAATTGCTTTAGAGCAACACCGCAAGATAGCCCCTGATTCCTATTTTGTTGCAGCGTTTATTGCCACCTCAATGAGGCAGGGGGCATTTCGCTTTCCCAGGCCATTTCCGAGCTGCTGAGAAAATCTAAGAAGGGGGAAAACTATGAAATGAATACAAATCGACACACGATCAATGTTGTGTGGTAAGGCAAATGACATGCTTTGTGGCCCAGCACAACGACCACAGTACACGAGTGACAATCTGAAAAGAGAGAAAAGGGAAGTTGTTCAGAAAAAGCATCCACCTCCTCACAAACTTCAAAAACATTGCTCACAATCCAAAGCAAAAATCAAGAGAAAGGGAGTTCCAGAAATATCCTGGGAAATAATTAAGTGGAAGCAGTGGAAAGTAAAACCACTGCTAGAAACTCCAATTTAAACATCACAGGCTCCCAAATAATTAACTCATCTCTGATGTTATTAATGTCTCTAGTATCAACACTGCTGCTATTAATACTGTGGGTGCACAGGATAGTTACCAGGAACATAGGGCTCGATTTTAGGGTCGGGTTTCCTGCGGGTTTCCAGCGGGGGGGCCCCGAAAATCCCGATATGAGGTCACGTGACCGGGTCGCGCCGCGATCCCGACCACTTCCGGGTTCCCCGATGACGTGCGGGGCTGCGTGCGTGGCCCCCGCTGGTGGTTTTCCCGCAGGCAATTAAAACCAGCGGGGTTCCAATTGAGAGTACTTACCTTGCTTGTTGAGGTCAGTTAATGAGCTGAATCAGCTGTCAAAAGAGGAAGTGTGGGATTTCACCTGCATCGCAGAGTGTTTCACACACTGGGGGAAACAGTCTCTCTCCAACCAGGCGTGTTGCAGCCAGCAGCCTGTGGCAGGTGTCAAGGTGCACCCCACGGGGGAGAGCCCTCACCCACGCAGGAGGCCACCGCGTCACATAGGGCAACCCCTGGCCCCCACCACCCCCCGCCAAGCCAGAGGACAGACCGACACGAAACTGCAGCCCCAGTCCGAGGAACCACCCACCTACCCTGCACAACCCCTCAGACCAACACCTGCCAGATGGGTGGTGCGTGGACACCCTCGGAGGACGAACAGCATGACCAGCCCCAGCAGCCTTGCAGTCCACGCCGTCCGCCGCAGAGACGTGGAGCCCCCCAACACGGGGTTGTTGCGCGCCCACCTGCACAGCAGGAGGGAGGGCTACCGCAGAGAGAGACGCATCGCAGAGGGCACTACCCTCGCCACAGGGTCCACAGACCGAGGCGCAGCTCCCCGGACCTCTCCGAGCAGCAGTGCACACGGAGGCGCTGATTCGCTCGACATGTAGTCGTGGAGATCTGCAGGCTCTTTCATGCCGAGCGGCTCCTGGCTGGCCCCAGCACCAACTGCTTACCTGTCGCTGTCAAAGTCACCACTGCCCTCCACAACTTCTCCTCCGCATCCTTCCAGGGTGCAGCCGGCTACACCTCGGATGTCTCTCAGTCGTCTGCGCGGAAGAGCCCTGCAAATACACCTGCACCTACTCTGCAGTAACACGATGGGTGGCATCAGTGGTGGGTCCTCATAGTGATACCCAGGAGCGGGCATTATTGGACACAACAGACAGGATTCGCGGAGACATGGCAGTGGTGGTGTCAATATAATGTGTGCTCTTTGTTGCTCTGAAATTCAATATAGGTAACACCCATGGCAAACCCTCCGACACCCTTGTGCACCCCCTTCATGCTCACGAAACATTTGCCTTACGCTGCCTACTGAACATATGTGATGCATGCCCTGTGGGTGCAGCACAGGTGGTGGCAGGTTGAGTGAGGCTGGCCATGAGGGAGATGCACGAGAGGGTGAGTATGGGATAGAGCCATGAGATTGTATGAGGATTGGGTCGCGTGTTAGTGGCAGGATGAGTACTGGCGAGGTGAGTAGGTGGAGGTAAGATGAGGATGGGGTGTGTGAGTGGGCATGAAGGGTGATGTGACAGAGTAGTGTTGGCGGTGCCGAAGGAGATGTGGGGTTGGGGCAGTGTTGTGGCAGATGGAGTGTAGGGGAAAGACTTCGTGTTCTCACTGTGGCTGACCTACTGAGGTCATTGCAGCGCCTCCTGCACTGTATGCAGGTGGGCGATATGTTGGTTGCGCAGGTGACCCCCTCTGCCACCTCCAGCCAGGCCTTCTTGGTGGCAGAGGCTGGCCGCTTCCTCCCGCCCGCCGGGTGGAAGATCTCTGTCTTCGCCCTCCTCCTCACCCCATCTGATGATACCTGGGGTGAGGCATCATTAAACTGGGAGCAGCCTTCCCCCTGGGCTGCTCCATGCTGAAATTTGTTCCATTGGTTGCAGCATCTGTCAGTGGAGGACTGCCCCTTTAACTAGAGAGCCTCCAGCTGACAGATCGTACTGCGCATGCACAGCCCGCACGACGCGCAGACCAGCAGCGTGGACCCCGGAGGAGCAGGTAATTGATTCCTATTAGTGTGTTGCCTGCTACGATCGCGCGGGCAACCCACTAATTTCACCGAGTGTGTTGACCACGCTCCCGAAACCCAACCCGCCGGAAACCCGCAGGCCTGGTAAAATCGAGCCCATAATATCTGAAGGGACCATTTTAAGTCAGTAAGCCAACCTTACTGGTGAAGTCTCATTGTGAGAAAGGGAGAGGTTAAGGATTGGTGGCTAAGGACTTTTTCCAGCAAGTAACTGAGACAAAGTCTAAGAAGATCCCAAGCTCAATCCATGATTTGCGGAAAGTTAGCTGATCTCAACCAAGGTGCTACAATTGGTCTTAGTGTCACTGAGCTAAAGAGAGGGGAATTGACCAACGATCCTATCCTGATCATTAACCACTGCCCCTGCTGGAATTGCACTGGGCAATCTTTGGAAGAGGACAAATTTGGTCTCTGGTGTAATGTTCCCCTACAACCAAATACCGTGCCAACACTCACTGTATCAGAGAGCAGCCAGGGCTTGTGGAAGAAAAAGTAGAAAGAAAAAAAGACAAAAAATAAATGAACAAGGTCAAACATATATTATAGGAAAACAATGTTGAACACTTCGTGCAGTACCCAGCACGAACGCAACTCCTCACATTACACCCATTACTTTGAACGAAGGTAAAGAATAAAGGACTCAGGCCCCAGCCCCACTACCCCAGATGCAGCTACATCAGACCCTGGCAACCTGCCTTACACCTTAAGACACCAGTAAGTCAACAGGATCATTCTGTTCATACATTCCCCTGATAGGCCTGTGACTATGATCTTCCAGGCAGTAGACATGGAATTAATTACAATTGACAAAATGAAATACACCTGAATCTGCTGAGGATGTACACAAATACCTAACCAGCTCCTTAAACAATGAGATTAAAGGATTGAGAAATAAACAGAGGAAGGACTGAGAAGGAGGGTGAATTAGAGTGGGTGAATTAGAATGTCAAATCAGGTACAGAAAGAGGAATTAAGAGAGAGAAAGAAAGATTGGATTAAAAGAAAGAGAAAAAAGGGACAGAAAAGAAAAGTAAGAAAAAAATGTAAAATTTAAAATTTGACATTTTTAAAATCCCCAACAATTCACAACCTGAAGGAATGAGACTCCACCCTTTTAATTGTTCACTCTCTGGGTGAGAGAGGTTGATTGGCAGTCATTAACAATTATCACATCATTAATGGGGTACTTACACTGTTAATTACTAGACTTAACTTTTTGTGGTGCGTTCAATGGGCAATTAATGTGCAAATGTTACAATTTCATGTAAATCATTGGGAGGTTATGGGCAAGATGCCGTTTTTGCAAAGCTAACGGCAGACCAGCTCAAATTGTCCAGCAACGTGTGGCAATTCGCAATCACGTGGTGTCTCTTCCGCGCCACAAGTTGCTGGCTGATTTTCACATTGATAATGGCATGTGTCATTCACACATTACATAGAATGTACAGCACAGAAACAGGCCATTCAGCCCAACAGGTCCATTCCGGTGTTTATGCTCCACATGAGCCTCCTCCCACCCTTCTTCATCTAACCCTGTCAACATATCCTTCTATTCCCTTCTCCCTCATGTGTTTATCGACCTTCCCTTTAAATTTATCTATACTATTCGCCTCAACTATTCCACGTGGCAACGAGTTCCACATTCTAACCGCTCTCTGGGTAAAGAAGTTTCTCCTGAATTCCCTTTTGGATTTGGATTTTGTTTTGAGGCAGCGTTTTAGTCTGGAACAGTCCGGATGGGACATGAAGGTTTTGTGCTTAGGGAGAAATTCGCATTCACTGCATGGGAGGCAACTTATTCCAGAGGTCGGCAACTCTTTGTGAAAACAAGTACCTCCTAGCACCTAATCTAATTCTATGCTTTTGTAATTTATACTTAAGTCCCTAACCTATCTAGCCCAAATACCCTATCTATTTAGACCAAGTGTAATCCTTTCATTATTACAAATACGTCAATCATAGTTCCTCAAAGTCCACACTTTTCCAAAGTAAAAAGTCCCAACTCTCTCAGACTGTCCTGATAACTAAGGGCCCTTAAACAAGGCATCAATCTAATGGACCTCCTCTGAATGCTTTCCAGGGCCTCTATATCATCCAACATTTGATGGCACCAAAACTGGAAACAGTATTCTAGATGTGGCCTGATCAAACCTTATTCAAAAGAAATGATACTGTTTTTATTTTATATTTAACAGTCCTGGCTGTGGTCCTTCAATGAAAAAAATCACAGCACCACAAGGAACATTTTATGCACTATTAACTAGAGAGTGTGAGGAAAAGGATAACAACTTCTGTGTGATATCTGTATTCTGTTTGTGTAAAGAAGGTACTGAGTTTCAGACAGTATCTACATGTCCTGTGAGACAGTCTGTGTGGGTGAAGGATTCATCTTTTTCAAAATCATTAAGGACAGTCAAATGTAAACTCGAATTCAGTGACAGCTAGGAAAGAAGAGTCGTGAGATATTCTACATAATAATTTAAATATTACATTTGTCCCCTCTGGACAAGTACGGTACATAGGCAGGTTACATGCTAAATTCAGCAGCTTTTTCTCCTTTAACTATTTAAAATATATGGGTGTAAAGGATACAGATGTAGCTGAAGAAATGTACTTGACCTCTTTGGGAACTACAGAAACATTTTGGTTCCATGATTTTAAAAAAAGTGCAATTCAAACATTAAAGTTTATTCAATTTATTATTTTATATTAAAAAATGCGCCCAGAGATGAAGACATCAGCTTCTGGACTCTAAGTTTCAGTAGAAACAACATAATATTAATGCATATATGCTTCAAGGCTAATACAACCTCAGGAATACCACTTGATGACTGCACATTATTTCCCATTCAATCATTATATAGTATTCATGAGCCAGTTGGATTACTTGGATACTTGACGCTGACCCTTTGGGCATGAGCAATTTCCAGCACCAAGCTGTGAGATGAATTGTTGCAAAAAGGCAGAAATGTTGCTAAACTGAGGATGAACACAAAATAGTGAATATTCTGAATGATTACTTCCTTCTAATGTTCGGCAGGGAAGACATGAGAAACATGCCCTCCCCAAACTGTTACCAAATGAATGATTGACATAAATAAGATGGAAGTACTAGGCATACTAAAAGGGCTCAAAACAAATAAATCCCTGAAGATAGATGGAATTTACCCCAGAGTGCTGATAGATGCTAGGGTGGAAATTTGTGAGGCACCGGCAATAGTGTGAGGCGATCAATGGGCACTGGGGAGATATGCCAATGGAAGAATGGTATCAGAGCCAAGAGGAAGTTTCCAGTGTTATGCAAATAGCGCTTCTACCAAAGGTTATTTTAGCACAGTTAAGAAAGTTCATCTCTCAAAAAACTAGATCTTAGCAAAAACATGTTTTAGGAGCAGCAAAATGCAATGTGAGTCATTCTCTTTAGACTGTTCTTCATCTATTGTTAAGGTCTTAAGCCTTCTAGAAGGCCCTAATGAGATGAGGGCAAGGAATCTACTAATAAGGAAATGTTATCATCTGCAACAACCAAACACTATCACCTAAGGATTGGAAGCCCCACCACCTGTTTCATGATTCTCTTCAGCATTTGCCTGAACATTTGAAAGGTAGTGCACTTGCAGATCAGGGACATCCCCATACCCCACAACATTCCAAAGCCTTGAAAAGGCTGTGCCAGGATGCAATCTGAGAACTTTCCATTGTTGAGGCCTTCCATGAGTTGGTATTTTAATGCTATCTTTTCTTTGTTGATCTCTTCATTTTTTGAGCTCCCCCAATTCTTTTTCTGAGTTAAGATGGCAATCAGCCAGTTTGCTATTTCCTCCTAGAGTGTGGATTGAGGGATGCATTCCAATGCTGAACATTACTGCCCTCCTCTACAGTATTTCATCCATAATAATAGCCACCATATCCTGCATATACCTTGCCTTTATGCACCATTAGTTTGATATTTTTCTGATCAATACATTAAATTTACACTTGTCTGGTGCTTGAGAGAGAACAAGGAGCTAATTTCCTGCTTGTTAAGATGCTAAATTGCAATTTTCATGGCTGAGCACTGATTGGATGTCTTAATTTACTGCTAGTGGTAAATTCAGATACTGCTTCTAAGAAAATGCAGAATTGCTGTGAGAGGGAGTGGGGTAATTGAGGGTACTATCTGACAAGCATTTCTCCAAAGGTCCTTAACAAGAGGCAAGTCGAAAGTTACCCTGATGAAGTATCACTTGAATTGATAGTCGAATCATGATTTGAATTTACATAACGTGTTGATTAATAAAGTGCTGGAGGGGATGAAGGAAATCAGTAGAAGTTATTGCAGGGTGACTCACCAATGTGTTGACTCTAAAGAATTAAAAGAAAAGGCATTGTTCAGAGACTATGATACCAAACTGACTTGTGTTAACAGGATTGATTGCTAACAATCATAATTTCAGTTACTACTCATCATGTTCTATATAAGATTATCTATTTATTGAAATGTGTTTCCTATAACAATCTTAAAGCTTAGTTTGCAAAGTTCCTCTCTTCCAACTCCCACTCCCAAGTCTGATTCTTGCTTTCCTGTTGTTATCCACGTAATGTTGAGTGTAAGATTTATTCGTCTTAAACCAGGCTACTAGATGAAGCACTGTGCAATGATCAGAGAGGAAAACTGACATCAAACACACCTCCTCACCCATGCACAGATGACACTGACAGTAGCCATGGAGAAGATCAGAACCAGACCATTCCAATCTCCTGACTGATAAGTGACTGTTATATGAACAAAAAGAGTAGAAAATGGAGGAAAATTTAGATACGCTGGAATGAGCTACAAAATTCAAACTCATTTTAACATAGGAACAGGAATAGGCCATTCAGCCCCTCGAGTCTATTCCACCATTCAGTTAGATCATGGCTGATCTGTATCTTAACTCCATCTACCCGACTTGGTTCTGTATCCCTTAATGCCCTTGCCTAACAAAAATCTATCAATCTTAATTTTCAGACTTTAAATTGACCTAGCCTCAACAGCTTTTTGGGAAGAGTTTTTCAGATTTCCACCACCCTTTGTGTGAAGAAGTGCAATTTGAACATATACGTGTGTAAAACATTTGAACTTTATCAATATTAACAGAATCCCAAGATTGAATCCATAACTCACTCCAAGATATTTATTATTTTATATGAGACAAAATGTGGAACAGTTTTTTTTTTAAGGACATCCCAAAGCACTTTAAAGCCAATGAAGTACTTTTTAAAAAGTAAACCACACACATAATGACATTGACAGCAGCTGTGAACAACTACACAACCCAGACCATTCCACTCTGTTGCCCAATGATAAGTGATCGCTATGTGCAAATTCCTTTTATATGACAGGCAGCATAGCTGGAATCACAACATTAATGGAGTGTAATATTGGTGAATGTGATATTGGGCCAGAAAGCAAATATCATCAGGTGTCAGGTACTGTAGTGAATGAATAATTGTTTCATTAGAATACAGCTGATAGCACTTAAAGGATTTGCATACCATGGTTATTCTTAACTGGGATTCTTACTGAAAATATTCTATATCAGCTTCTTACATATTTATAAACTAGCAAATGTGAGGTTTATTTTAAGGACATAAAACACAACCATAGGCATTTATATGTGACATGGACATTACAACTCTGCACAGTATAGATTATTAGTAGAGTAAAATGTGTAATCTTGGAAATAGGGTAGTTATATGAATTAGAACTAAAGATTAGAGGAAAGTACATCTCATTTAACAGAAATATTAATTAGGTATTAATAATCTAGAGTTGACTAGCATCTTTTTAAAATATAAAAGCTTTAGATGTATCCTATCAGTTGATAATTGTGGAGTAATACTTTTTTACTCTTATATTGTAAGATACGATAGCATGTAGAAATGCTGCTGTAGTACTTAAAGAGTTAAAAATGTTTGTTTCACAAGAATATGAAGGAAATTATGTGCGCAAGTAAAACTGAAAGGTTGAATGTGTGACTCATAACTATTGACAGATGGGATGAGCATAACATAAACAGACAGTGACTAAAAACAAGCAGGTTGTGTGAAAGTATTTTTAGTGCCTAACTAATTTCTACCCAGCTGTGTAACCTATTGCAGAAAGTTCTAGAAAGTTACCTAGAGACTGGTTAATTCTAAATGATAGGAAGTTAATTAAAAAGAATCAAGTTTAGCCTGAGAACAATGACAACCCTTTTTAATCTTCCAACAGTATTCATATAGTTTACATTCACATCTGTCATATAATATTTCAAAAATAGATTTTTACATAAATTCTAGCATTATTCCTGACATATATCGAAGCATTTGTAATTGTGCTGAAAGAGTAAAGGCTCAAATTGTAGAGACGAGATGAAATGAGTAGAGATGCACATTTCCATAAATTGTCAAGTAATCGGATGTTTGAAATGGCAAAGTGACAAAAGGTGAATATCTGAACAGTTTGACTTTTTTATTCTGTCTCGTACTAATTAATAATTTCTCGGGAAAATCTGGTGCTAATGCACATGTGGGCTGAGAGGACGTCATGAACTGACTATTACGCAGTTGTCATTTGTCAACTCTTTGAGCCTCAGGCTTCCCCCACATTCCTCTGGGAATAGTTGTTTTTGTGCAGCTTCTTTGTTAAAAGGTAAAAAAAAATCACAGCAGGTTTCCACAGAACGCTATCGCTACAGCTAGCTAATTAATGGCGTGGCTTCGCATTACTCTGCTTGCCATTCTAAATCTACAATTGTATCAAAAATACCTTTCCCCCCTAAGTTTAAAAAAAATACAGCTGTGAATAATTAAGCATCCCTCACGTACATGCTAACGACAGTGATGCTCGTTACCTACCTGATTCATTTATTTATATCTTTAATAGGGCCTCACCAGCTGTTGGCGTAGGTGTCAAGATACAGTTCTGCTAATAATAATCTTTCCTTTTTAACCTTTGATTCTGCTGCTTTCTGTGAGAATAATTAGATTTCTTGCCTATCTGTACTGACTGTGGCCCCTTGTAAAAGATCACAAGCTCAGAACCCTTCTCCACTGTCAGCTAATTGGCTATGAGAATGCCATTTGAAATCAAATTCCTTCTCCCAAGGTACTCCATTTGTATCCCCTTAGGTTCCTATTCCTTGTTTACTTCAGAATCCGGTGTAACTAAGAGATCTGAATTCACTACACTAAACTAGCACACAATGTTGCTATTCCTTTTAATCGTCTGCAAAATATAGAAATATTTAACTAAGACAAAAATATTATATTCTATATCAAATGTGCACTTATCAAGAACAAGATGTTGTAACCAGTGACTGAATTAAGCACTCCCACCGTAAAAATTCTTGTAGTTCCCAATCTTAATCCTTGACATCGTATTTTCCTGAATCTCATCCAAAGCCAGTGATTTCACCAAATTTCCTAACTGTAGAATTTTATTCCTAATCTCAATTATGTATGGTAAGTAAAACCATGCATCAAATAGTTATTTAAAAAATAATAGTTTTAAAACAGAACATAGTTATGTTTGTTGTAAGTACGAGAAAAATAAATTTTAAAATTGAATGATTTGCAAAAAAGAAGAAACAAAGAACATAATCAGAATACCCCTTTGTTTGATTAGGATCTGAAATAGATTAAAAACAATTCTCAAATTCTTCTCCTTGTTCTTTAATGCCATTAAACTCCTCAAAATGGGACAGTTGCTTGGATTGTCTGGAATTTTACCACCCAATTAATGCACTCTCAGTGGTGAAGATACTTTGACTGTTGCACCGCTTCACAATTCTGACATAGGGCTTGACAGAATGGTAAATCGTAATTGCTGATTCGTTAAAAACACCAATTTAGTCAGATTCCATTAATGCAAGTACAAGGAGTCATATTCCAATTTCCTAACAGGCATACAATTCAATGCTATAAATCATAGTTGGACTAAGTTCCAATAACATCAACAGACAGAGCACCAGCTTTTGCTGAAATATTGTTCTTACCATTGGCTGTTGTAGCCATTATGCTGCATAAGGAAGAACACGAGATGAGGGCACACAGTATGTGAAAAGTTGTACTGGTCTACTATGAGCTTCCCAGACCTCTTTAAAAAGTAATACCTTTGGTGATTTTGGGTCACTGAGTTTGAAATGGATAGATATGTCAAATGTAAATATAGATTTTGACAGACCCCCTGTGACTGCAATTGCTCCTCCATTAAGCTTTCAAGAATCATCAATTTTTTTTGGCTTTTAAGTCTTTCCAGTTATTAGCAGGAAATTACAGTGGAATTGGCCAAGTTACTATTTCCACCTTCATTCAAGAAATGACTGATCCTTTCTTTGAAAGGCCTGATAGACTAATTCATTTCCCCAAGAAGGTCAATAGACAATTGGACACGCAACAAAAAGTTTTGCGATTGCTGGCTTTCCTATAATGCTGATTAAGGCTCATTGCATATTCATAGAGAAACTGTGTCCTCGATCGCACAGATATCATATATCAATCATAAGGAATTCTACTCCTTCTAGACACATAAATCATGCTCCCAGTCACTGCCATCTTCCAGAGTTGACGCATACTCCTTTATTCTTATCTAGTCCTATTTTGCCTGTGTTGTCTAAGCAAGACTGCAATCTTTGAGGCTGGCTTTATGTAACCTAAAACCATAGGTCTTAACTCTGTTAGACCATTCTAAAAAGTAGGTTGATCAGCAGGGATGATGGAAAGATCAGGGGCACCTAACGATAGCACATAAAATCGAGGAATCTCGTGAACCATCTCCGTGGAGGGCTCAGTGTTTTCTATGCAAATTATGAGGACATGTTGCTGCAACTATCAATCATCATGGCTTCAATCCTCCCAATGTTAAGCTGAAGGAAGGTGCAACTTATCCAGCGGAACAGACCAGATGTCGTCATGGGGTGGGGACAAGTGATACAGAAATAGAGCTGGGTGTCATCAGCGTATATATGGAAGCTGACCATATACCTGAAAATTAAATTCGGTAAGGGGTGGCATGTAGATATGGAAGAGGAGGAGGCCGAGGATGGATCTTTGGACGTTTCTGGAGGTGATAGCATGGGGAAGGAAGGAGAAGCCAATGCTAGAGATGCTCTGACTTCATTCAGACAAGTAGAAATGGAACTAAGTAAGAGCAGTTCCACACAGATGGAGGAGAGCCAGAGGAGAAAAATGGTATGATTAACTGTGTTAAAAACTGTACCGAGGTTGAGGAAGACAAGGAGGGATAATATACCACAGTAGAATGTCATTCTTGACTTTGATTAGGACCATTTTAGGTGATGGGCTAAAATGGGACTGGAGGGATTCAAGCAAGGAGTTGTAGGAGAGCTGGGCATGGAGCTGAACAGTAACAACATACTTAAAACCTTAGAAAGGAAAGAAAAGTTAAAGGGGGGGTGACAGAGAGAACGGATGGATCGAGAGTGTGTTTTTCTGAGTAGAGGGTTGATGGCATCATTCTTGAAGGTTGCTGGGATGGTGCTAAAGGAAAAGGAGCTATAAACAATATCAACTGTCATGGGGGCCTTGAAGGGTAATTCATTGATCAGGAGTGAAATAGGGAGGGGCCCAAGGTGCAGGAGATAAACCTTATGGATCGGATGCATTTCTAAAGATCGAGGAAGGAGATGGGGGAGAAATTGCAAAATGGTGATGGTTCATGGTCATGGTGTTTGGGAGACAAGGAAAGGATGGGAAAGAGAGAGGTTAAAGTAACAGAGGCAGCTACATAGAAGGTCTTGATCTTAGAGGCAAAGAAATCCATGAGCTCCTTGCACTTGGAAGTGAGGATGAAAGTGACATAAGAAAGGGTTTAAAAGAGATGGTTTGCCATGGAGAATAGAAGCCTAGAGTTGTCCTTGCTTTCTAGAAGGATCCTGAAATAGTAGGTGGTTTTCGTTGAGGTGATAAGAAACTAACTGTGCATTTGCACTATTTTACATTACCAGATCCTAAATTTAGTATTGCAATGCCCTCCAAACAAGCCAAACTAAAGAGCTTGGTAATGCTTCATTAAACTGCTATCAGCCCCTTTAAGTGCTGGGGTTCTTTAATTGCCATTCTGTCCTGGCAGTTGAACAAAATGGGGCTGATAATCCACGGCCCTTCCACTACACTGCAAGTCCAGTGAGAATACTGCAAAGAGTGGGTAGTTAGGCCCTTCTCCACCAATGTTCACAGAGCCTCGTTTAGGGCAGAACTTCTGTCTGCAGAGATGCAAGTGGTGCCCAACTGTGGGTCCAGTCCTTGGCCATGGCCTGGACACCTGAAGAATTTTTTGCCTGCAGTAATTTTTTTGACCCCCTTATAAAGGGGGCTGCTGAGCAACCTTGCAGGATGTTTCTGAGGGGTCCTGGCACCCTTCCCTGGAGTTGGCAGCCTCCACCACATTGTTTGTCTTTCCCCATCTTCCAGGTGCCCAAAATGTGCCTCTAATGGTGCAGGTAGCCACCAGCCATGTTTAAATGAGGGAAGCTTGCCTTGATCCCTCAGGGTCAGCAGTAGAGGTTCCTGGTGAGTACATCCTGATGCTTATGCCAGGATGCCAGCCTGTAGGTTTTCAACCGCAACCATCTCATTGTTTATTTTGATATCACTAAATCGTTTTCTGACCATGTGCCAGTTTAAATTTATTTGGAGATTACATTCAATCACTAAGTAATCTTCTACCTCATGCATCTCCCTTTAATAGTTTAGGTTTGGACGTATTCTTGTTCCAAAAATTGTAGACCATCTGCTTCTAGCCTCAGCCAAGATCAGATCCATCTCTTTCTCAGCAAATGTTTGTCGTTTGGATTCCATGCATCCTGTCAGCATTTTCATGATCAGATCTGCAAGTGTCTGACCACAGTTGGGGGAGAGCTCAAAGGCTTAATTTCAGGTTTGACAGACAGTATGTTATAGCTGCCCCTGGTGAGTGAGGATGGGAATTTCGGTCTCTGAATTCTGGGCTGACATCCAGTGGGGTACTCACGTCCGATGGGAGTGGAGCGCTGACCCCCCCGCGCCCCCCCCCCCCGCACCCCATCTATTGCATCTAGCCAGTTCCCCCGGATCAGGCTATCCACATAAAAAGGGATCTTTGATTTGGAAAAATTCAGACTATGACCTGTTGGAAGAAATGAGTTGTCTCATGTGCATGGAAGAGAAAAAGAAGAAGAAGATGAAATAGCTGTCGTCCAATTATTGGAAATGTTGACTTGCTGCTTGGAGTAAGAAAAAATCTTGTGGATTTGATTATATCTTGTTAACCGCATAGCAACAAATCTACAGAGTTAAATAAATTCAAACGGTGGAAATGAAAAAAGATTGACCTATTTTTGATATTTGAGTATCTTTAGTACTTGTAATAGTGTTATTTTCAGCAGTAGTGTGTGAGCTGCAATCTTACAGAACTGGTTGGCAAATTCCAATGGAAGTTGGTCAAATTGCAAATGATACCAACCAGGAGAGGCAGTGGAAACAGAGAATGCGGCTTAGAAAATACAGGAGTTGGACAAAACATGCAGGTAGGCAGAACAATGCAAGATCAAATTTAACAAAGACAAGTGTAAAGCACTGCAGGGAAGGGAAAATGGACAACTTGTGTACTTCCATGAATGGTGTTGAAATAACCAAGGAAGAACTAAAAAAAATCCAATCAATGCAGAGCAGCAACCAACAAAGCCAATAGAATGTTGAACTATTCAGCCAAAACAGCAGAGCACAAGTCTCGAAAGTAATGGTCAAACTGCGTAGTGCTCTAGTCAGGCTACATCTTGAGTACTGTGTCCAGTTCTGCTCAACAAGACAGAAGGAAGACTATCAAGAAGTGCAAAGACCCTGGAGAATCAGAAATATACTTAACTGGAGTGCACTGCATTGTAATTTTACAAATGTAAGGAATCTTACAACACCAGGTTATAGTCCAACAATTTTATTTTAAAATCACAAGCTTTCGGAAATTATCTCCTTCGTCAGGTGAGTACATAAGAACATAAGAAATTGAAGCAGGAGTAGGCCAATCGGCCCCTCGAGCCTGCTCCGCCATTCAATAAGATCATGGCTGATCTGATCCCAACCACAAATCTAAAGAACACAAGAAGTAGGAGCAGGACCCGGCCACACAGCCCCTGGGCCCTCTCCGCCACCTACAGGGCATTGACCGATCCGAACTCAGCTTCATGTCCAATTTCCTGCCCGTTCCCCATAACCCCTAATTCCCTTTACTTCGAGAAAACTGTCTATTTCTGTTTTAAATTTATCTAATGATGTAGCTTCCACAGCTTCCTGTGGCAGCAAATTCCACAGACCTACCACCCTCTGAGTGAAGAAGTTTCTCCTCATCTCAGTTTTGAAAGAGCAGCCCCTTATTCTAAGATTATGCCCCCTAGTTCTAGTTTCACCCATCCTTGGGAACATCCTTACTGCATCCACCCGATCAAGCCCCTTCACAATCTTATATGTTTCAATAAGATCGCCTCTCATTCTTCTGAACTCCAATGAGTAGAGTCCCAATTGACTCAACCTCTCCTCATATGTCCGCCCCCTCATCCCCGGGATTAACCGAGTGAACCTTCTTTGTACTGCCTCGAGAGCAAGTATGTCTTTTCTTAAGTATGGAGACCAAAACTGTATGCAGTATTCCAGGTGCGGTCTCACCAATACCTTATATAACTGCAGCAATACCTCCCTGTTTTTATATTCTATCCCCCTAGCAATAAAAGCCAACATTCCATTGGCTTTCTTGATCACCTGCTGCACCTGCATACCAACTTTTTGATTTTCTTGCACTAGGACCCCCAGATCCCTTTGTACTGCAGTACTTTCCAGTCTCTCGCCATTAAGAAAATAACTTGCTCTCTGATTTTTCCTGCCAAAGTGCATAACCTCACATTTTCCAATATTATATTGCATCTGCCAAATCTCCGCCCACTCACCCAGCTTGTCTATATCCCCTTGCAGGTTTTTTATGTCCTCCTCACTCTCTACTTTCCCTCCCATCTTTGTATCATCTGCAAATTTTGATATGTTGCACTCGGTCCCCTCCTCCAAATCGTTAATATAGATTGTAAAGAGTTGGGGGCCCAGCACCGACCCCTGTGGAACACCACTGGTTACTGGTTGCCAGTCCGAAAATGAACCATTTATCCCAACTCTCTGCTTCCTGTTCGATAACCAATCCTCCACCCATGCCAGAATGTTACCCCCAATCCCGTGATTTTTTATCTTAAGTAATAATCTTTTATGTGGCACCTTGTCGAATGCCTTCTGGAAGTCTAAATACACTATGTCCACTGGTTCCCCTTTATCCACCCTGTACGTTATATCCTCAAAGAACTCAAGCAAATTTGTCAGACATGACTTCCCCTTCATAAAGCCATGCTGACTTTGTCCTATTAAATTATGCTTATCTAAATGTTCCGTTACTGTCTCCTTAATAATAGACTCCAAAATTTTACCCACCACAGATGTTAAGCTAACTGGCCTATAATATCCAGCCTTCTGCCTACTACCCTTTTTAAATAACGGTGTTACATTAGCAGTTTTCCAATCTGCCGGGACCTCTCCTGAGTCCAGGGAATTTTGGAAAACTATCACCAAAGCATCCACAATCCCTACTGCCACTTCCCTCAAGACCCTAGGATGGAAGCCATCAGGTCCAGGGGATTTATCCGCTTTGAGTCCCATTATTTTACTGAGTACCATCTCCTGTGTGATTTTAATCGTATTTAGCTCCTCCCCCCGTAGAGTCCCCTGTTTGTCCAGTGTTGGGATATTCTTAGTGTCCTCTACTGTAAAGACTGAAACAAAATATTTGTTCAGCATTTTTGCCATCTCCATGTTTCCCACCATTAATTTCCCTGTCTCATCCTCTAAGGGACCTACGTTTGCCTTAGCCACCCTTTTTCTTTTTATATAACTATAGAAACTCTTGCTATCTGTTTTTATATTTTTTGCTAATTTATTTTCATAATCTAACTTCCCTTTCTTAATCAATCCTTTAAGTTACTTTTTGCTGTCTTTTGAAGAATTCCCAATCTTCTATCCTCCCACTAAGTTTGGCTACCTTATATGTCCTTGTTTTTAGTCGGATACTATCCTTGATTTCTTTACTTAGCCACGGATGGCTGTCATTTCTTTTACACCCTTTTTTCCTCAGTGGAATATATTTATTTTGAAAGTTGTAAAATAACTCCCTAAATGAACACCACTGCTCATGTACCGTCTTACCCTTTAATCTATTTTCCCAGTCCACTTTAATCAATTCCGCTCTCATACCATCATAGTCTCCTTTATTCAAGCTCAGTACGCTTGTTTGAGAATCAACCTTCTCACCCTCTAATTGGATATGGAATTCAACCATGTTGTGATCTCTCGTTCCAAGGGGATCCTTAACTAGGACATTATTAATTAATCCTGACTCATTACACAGGACCAGGTCCAAGGTTGCCTGCCCCCTAGTAGGATCAGTTACATACTGCTCAAGAAATCCATCCCTGATGCACTCAATGAACTCGTCCTCAAGGCTGCTCTGCCCAATTTGATTTGTCCAGTTAATATGATAATTAAAATCCCCCATAATTATAGCTGTTCCCTTATTACATGCCCCGACTATTTCCTGATTAATACTTCTTCCAGCAGAGTTGCAACTATTAGGAGGCCTATATACTATGCCCACTAATGTTTTTTTCCCCTTATTATTCCTTATCTCCACCCAAACTGTTTCATTATCTTGATGCTTTGTCCCAATATCATTTATCTGTATTACAGTGATTCCTTCCTTTATTAACATAGCCACCCCACCTCCCCTTCCTTCCTGCCTGTCCTTCCTGATTGTTAAATACCCTGGCATATTTAATTCCCAGTCGTTGTCACCCTGCAGCCATGTTTCTGTAATGGCCACGAGATCATACCCATACGTAGTTATTTGTGCCGTTAACTCGTCCATTTTGTTACGAATGCTACGTGCATTCAGATAAAGAACTTTCAAATCTGTTTTGTGACGCTTAGTTCCTGCTTTTTCCTTTTTTAACACTTTACCTATTACTCCATACCTTCTGTCCCTTCTTGTTACGCTTTCCTCTCTCTCCCTGCTCAGGTTCCCAACCCCCTGCCACTTTAGTTTAAACCCTCCCCAACAGCACTAGCAAACACTCCTCCTAGGACAGCGGTCCCGGCCCTGCCCAGGTGCAGACCGTCCGGTTTGTACTGGTCCCACCTCCCCCAGAACCGTTTCCAGTGTCCCAGGAATTTGAATCCCTCCCCCTTGCACCATTCCTCTAGCCACGTATTCATTTGAAATATCCTCCTATTTCTACTCTGACTAGCACGTGGCACTGGCAGCAATCCTGAGATTACTACCTTTGAGGTCCTATTTTTTAATTTACCTCCTAACTCCCTATATTCTGCTTTTAGGACCTCATCCCCTTTTTTACCTATATCGTTGGTGCCTATGTGCACCACGACAGCTGGCTGTTCGCCCTCCCCCTCCAAAATGTTCTGTAGCCGCTCCGAGACGTCCTTGATCCTTGCACCAGGGAGGCAACACACCATCCTGGAGTCTCGGTTGCGGCCGCAGAAACGCCTGTCTATTCCCCTTACAATTGAGTCCCCTATCACTATAGCTCTTTCACTCTTTTTCCTCCCAGCCTGTGCAGCAGAGCTACCCTTGGTGCCAGGAAGTTGGCTGCTGCTGCCTTCCCCTGATAAGTCATCCCCCACAACAGCATCCAAAGTGGCATATCTGTTTGAGAGGGGGATGGCCACAGGGGACCCCTGCACTACCTGCCTGCACCTCTTACTCTTCCTGGTGGTCACCCATTCACTTCCTGCCTGTATACCCTTTACCTGTGGTGTGACCAACTCGCTAAACGTGCTATCCACGAGTTTCTCTGCATCGCGGATGCTCCACAGTGAGTCCACCTGCAGCTCCAGCTCCGAGATACGATCGGTCAGTAGCTGCAGGTGGACACACTTCCCGCACACATGGTCAGCAGGGACACTGGTAGTGTCCATGACTTCCCACATCTTGCAGGAGGAGCATATCACAGGTGCGAGGTCTGCTGCCATGACTTGCCTTAGCTGAGTTACCCCTTTTAAATTATGTTGAAATTAGAAAATGTTAACTATACTAGGGACCTAGGTTCACTAAAAAAAAACACTATCTGCTATAAAACCTGCAGACCTTCCCTTTCTTATTACTTTACTTACAGTAAAATGGTAGAAATACTCACCTGAACCTACTCACCAATCAGCTGCCTCCCCTGTGCCGCGTCACTTTCTGACTGGTGACGTCACCCCGAACTGCCGCTGGTCTCAGAGTCTCGCTCTCAGAGTAAGCTCTGGTCTCGCTCTCTCCCGCCGCTCACCGACTGAACTCTCGCTCTCTCAGTGCTGTTTTTATCCCCGCTCTGGTCTCGCTCTTTGCCGCCGCTCACCGACTGAACTCTCCCTCTCTCCGCGCTGTTTTTATCCCCGCTCTGGTCTCGCTCTTTGCCGCCGCTCACCGACTGAACTCTCGCTCTCTCCGCGCTGTTTTTATCCCCGCTCTGGTCTCGCTCTTTGCCACCGCTCACCGACTGAGAGGTGAATGAGAGGTTCTCAAATCGCATATCTTATATTAGGCTGGGACACCATCACACCAATCAAAGGTGTCGTTGGTGTTCAGACAGGTTAGCCATGGAAAACAGAAGGTCCCAGTATGCTGAATACACAATGTGTCAAATTACACAGACAGAGAGAAAGAGACCCGAAAGGCAGATGGAGAGAGAGAGAGAGAATTTCCAGTTGTATTAAAAACAGATAACTTTTTTTCCCTGCTGGTGGGGTTACGTGTAGCGTGACATGAACCCAAGATCCTGGTTGAGGCCGTCCTCATGGGTGCGGAACTTGGCTATCAATTTCTGCTCGACGATTTTGCGTTGTTGTGTGTCTCGAAGGCCGCCTTGGAGAACGCTCACCCGAAGATCGGTGGCTGAATGTCCTTGACTGCTGAAGTGTTCCCCGACTGGGAGGGAACCCTCCTGTCTGGCGATTGTTGCGCGGTGTCCGTTCATCCGTTGTCGCAGTGTCTGCATGGTCTCGCCAATGTACCATGCTCCGGGGCATCCTTTCCTGCAACGTATGAGGTAGACAACGTTGGCCGAGTCACAGGAGTATGAACCATGTACCTGGTGGGTGGTGTCCTCTCGTGTGTAATTTTACAAAAGAATCCAACTACGTATGGTATTCTAAAAAAAAATCATAGTATTATCAAAGTTATGTTAGTATTTTGTTTTCAATTCGTACCTTGTTCAGCTTCAGATTTTGGGGTGGGAAGAATCACCCTGGTTTTATGTTCTTTTCAAATGTATTTATGATGTCACTGCACATGGAGACCAGAACATTTCTCTCCCCTCCTCGAGATACAAATATAAAATTGAAAAATACAGTTTACTTCTATTCCTAGCCTTTAGCATATCTGCTCCCTTTTCTTCGGTTCACTTTTAGTAGCAAAATTATAAATGTATTCTTTGTACAACTGTTTATGACTTTGTCACAAATGGCAAACAATGGAAATCATCCCCCAGTGTGTGTAATGGTAAATGTGGATGAGTATGACTGCAGTCTATATATGTACATAACAACACATATTACAGAAAGTGGGTAGTTACACTTGCCTATATGTCAAAAGACTGCTGCTATTGCAGTAATTCTAAAATAGCTACTTCACCCTCACACGCCTTTGCGCATATAGATGTATATATACACACAAAATTATGTATACAACAGCATGTACATTTTATGTAAAGAAAATAATTTCTCTGAGTACATCCATGAGTACCTAGCAACAGCTGAATATCATCATTTAAATAATTCCATTTATATTGGTGATTACAACAAATGAAGATTGAGACATTTTATAGCGCTTAAAAGAATTTGCTTTTTTCATCTCATCACCACACGTTCCAGTAAAGCCTAGCTCATGTTATGTAGCTTCAAAACAATAAACAAAGCAACCTTAGGCAATGCCTCATGCATCTCCCAACTCATCTTATTTATGCCCAGGGCAAAGGCAATAGTTTGTCGAAGCATTTTTTTTTAAAAATTGACTCCAAGTCATTACTGGGAGAAATAAAGATTGATAAATGGCAAACCACAGTATTTCTTGTTTGATATTTGCCATGTATATTTTCATAAAGCTTAAACGTTTTGCCTTTGAAGTGCAATGTGATTTCGATATAAACATTCAACTCATCCTTTTCTTGACTGGAGTAGCATTTCTGCAACAAAACAAAAATGATAAAATATCTGAGACTTGATCCATAGGTATCTTGAAGCCTCCATGATAATATTCAGCAATGGGGGCTTTTCTGCAAATGCTAAATAATAGAAAATGGGCATATTTTGAAGGCTACAAAAGTAATTTGGTAGTCAAAAGGATTTTTCAATATCCAATATTATGTTCCCTTAAATAAGATTTTCATTGTATATTTTAAGAATGTTTAAATACTGATAAAGTCATACAGATCAGTGCTTGAACAGCAAAGGCAAACTAGAAATAATACTATTTTTTGTATTTTGGGATAAGTGAAAATGTCAAATTTTTACACTATAAGGATTTTGTTATGAACTATCTTTTGCTAACTTTTTTCTTCATCCGTTTTCCATGAACATACTATAGTTTTATATAATAGCTGTGGATCATTGCATGGATCATGTGAAAACACCACCAAGTCCATAAGACCATAAGAGATAGGAGCAGGAGTAGGCCATTCGGCCCCTCGAGCCTGCTCCGCCATTTAATGAGATCATGGCTGATCTGATTTTTACCTCAGCTCCACTTTCCCGCCCTTTCCCCATATCTTTTGACTCCCTTGCTGTTCAAAAGTTTGTCTAACTCAGCCTTGAATGTATTCAATGACTCAGCCTCCACAGCTTTTTGGGGTAAAGAATTCCAAAGATTCACGACCCTCTGGGAGAAGAAATTCCTCCTCATTTCCGTCTTAAACGGGCGACCCCTTATTCTGAGACTATGTCCCCTAGTTTTAGATTCCCCCATGAGGGGTAACATCCTCTCAGCATTTACCCTATCGAGTCCCCTCAGAATCTTGTATGTTTCAATAAGATCTCCTCTCATTCTTCTAAACTCCAATGAGTATAGACCCAACCTGTTCAATCTTTCCCCATAAGACAACCCTTCCATACCCGGAATCAGCCTAGTGAACCTTCTCTGAACTGCCTCCAATGCAAGTATGTCCTTCCTTAAATAAGGGCACCAGAACTGTACGTAGTACTCCAGGTGTGGTCTCACCAGCACCCTGTACAGTTGTAGCATGACTTCCCTGATTTTATACTCCATCCCCCTTGAAATAAAGGCCAATATTCTGTTTGCCTTCCGGATTACCTGCTGCACCTGAATGTTGATTTTTTTTTTTGTATTTCATGTACGAGGACACCCAGATCCCTCTGTACCGCAGCATTTTGTGGTATTTCTCCATGCAAATAATATTTTGGTTTTTTACTTTTCCTTCCAAAGTGGATGACTTCACATTTCCCCACAGTATATTCCATCTGCCAAATTTTTGCCCATTCGCTAACCTGTCAATATCCCTTTGCAGACACTTTGGGCTCAATTTTTGGATGTCTGAGCCGGCGGGTTCATGGCGGGGGGGCTCTGAAAATTGGGGATTCCCGGGGCGGGTCTGGAGCCTGGCTCCAACCCGCCCACTTCCGGGTTCCCCAGTGACGCGCTTTGATGCGCGCGCAGCCCCCCGCATGTGGGACTCCCACCGGCAATTAAAGTCGGCGGGATCCCACTTAAGGCAATCAATTTGATAGTTCAGATCGTTAGCAGACTTGATTTGTAGGATATTTTAGGAGGGGTTTGACTTTCGTCTCAACTGAGCATGTTTCCCCTACTGGGGGAAACACTCCCAGTTGAAATGGATGTGTTGCAGCCAACAGCCTGTGGCAGCTGCAAAGGTCCATTTGACAGGTGGTGGGTGGAGGGGAGACCCTCATTCATTGCAGGAGGCCACTCTGTCACTTTGGACAAAGTTTGGCCTCCACCGCCCTCCTCCTAACAACAAAATTCACCAACTTGGAACCTCAACCCCGGTGTGCAGACACATTTACCTACCTTGTGGACCCCCTCAAATGTACATCTTCCGGATGGGGGCCGCCGTAGCTGCAGTCATGACCTCCTCGGAGGACGAACAGCATCACCAGCCTCGCCAGCCACACCGTCCACCACTGACACGTGGATCTCCACAACACAATGCTGTAACACATCCACCTGCTCAGCAGGAGGGAGGGCAACCGCAGAGAGAGATGCGTCGCAGAAGGCACTACCCTCGCCACAGGGTCCACAGACCGAGGCTCAGCTTCCTGGACCTCTCTGAGCAGCAGTGCATATGGAGGCTCAGAGTCACTTGACATGTAGTCATGGACATCTGCAGCCTCTTTAATACCGAGCTGCTCCCGGCTGGCCCGAGCACCATCTTCTTACCTGTTGTTGTCAAAGTCACCACTGCCCTCAACAACTTCTCCTCCGCATCCTTCCAGGGTGCCACCGGGGACATCGCAGACGTCTCGCGGTCGTTTGCACAAAAGAGCCCTGCAAATACACCTACACCCACTCTGCAGTGACACAATGGGTGGCATCAGGTGTGGGTCTTCATAGTGATCCTCAGGAAAGGGCATTATTGCACAAACAAGACAAGATTCGCAAAGACGTGGCAGTAGTGGTGACAATATAATTATGTAATGTGAGTTGATCAGAAATCAAATATAGGTTAAAAACCATGACAAACCCTCAAACACCCTTGTGCATCCCCTTCATGCTCACAACACGTTTGCCTTACGCTGCCTACTGCACATATGTGATGCATGCCTGTGGCTGCAGCACAGGTAGTGGCAGGTTGGGTGAGGCTGACTGTGAAAGAGATGCACGAGAGGGTGAGTATGAGATAGAGCCATGAGATTGTATGAGGATTGGATTGAGTGGTAGTGGCGGGATGAGTACTGGTGAGGTGAGTAAGTGCAGGTATGATGAGGATGAGCTTTGAGTGGGTGTGAGGAGTGATGTGATAGAGTAGTGTTGGCAGTGCAGAAGGAGGTGTGGGGTGGGGGCGGTGATGTGGCAGACGGAGTGTAGGGGAATGAGTAAGTGTACTCACTTCAGCTGACCTACTTAAGTCATTGAAGCGCCTCCTGCACTGTATGCAGATGCGTGATATGTTGGTGGTGCTGGTGACCTCCTCTGCCACCTCGAGCCAGGCCTTCGTGGTTGCAGAGGCAGGCCACCTCCTCCCGTCCGCCGGGGAGAAGATCTCTGTCGTCCCCCCCCCTCCTCACCCCATCCAGTATGACCTGGAGTGAGGCATCATTAAACCTGGGAGAAGCCTTCCCCCTGGGCTGCTCCATGCTGTTATTTTGCCTATTTTCTGCAGCATCAGTCAGTGGAGGACTGCCCCTTTAAATAGGGCTCCTCTAGCTGACAGCCTATGATGTGGCTGCGCAGTCCACCCACTGAAACCCAGAAGCCAAGGTAAGTGCCTTCAATTAGGCTGCGATCGCGTGCGGAGCACCCCAAATTCACTGGGCACGTTACCCACGCGCCCAGTCGACCCCTCGCTGCTAATCCGCCTCCCTCCTAATATTGAGCCCTCTGTGTCCTCATCGCAACTTGCTTTTCCACCTATTTTTGTATCATCAGCAAATTTGGCCACAAGACACTCTGTTCCTTCATCTGTGGAAACTTAATATTACTTATTATTATACAAATGCATTAACACCCAAACAAGTAGTACAAAGAGAAACTGTATTGAACCCCAACTTGTATACAAGTGGAAGAGCACCTCAAGCAAAGGTTGATGGTGCAACTTCGCCGAGTTAAAGAAACAGCTCACGTTTATACAATTCGGTAAACAACGCCCACCTGTTACAGAATATGGGCGTACACGTACATTCTTTATTAGCTCAGGTAGTTGGTCAATCAAAATAGGGAGCCCGCCCTCGAGTTCCCACAGCCATCTTGATACCTTGCACGCAGGCCTGGGAAAGTGCTTTTCCCTACATTTCTGTCTTTCATTATCAGTAGGGCTATAGCTAGTCTCAAGGCTATATGGCCATTTATTCCTGTAGTCAGCTACCTCCCTATCTAAAGGGAGGACAGCTATCAATGTGAGAAACTCAAAGTAATTACACAATTGTGCTTCTATGTGTTTTCGTGAGAAACTTTATTCTGTGAGTTAAGTGAATTAATATGGTCAAGTATCCCTTCATGCCCTTCATGCACTTCCACACATCCAAGTCATTGATATATATTGTAAATAGTTGAGGCCCCAGCACTGATCCCTGCGACACCCCACTAGTTACAGATTGCCATTTTGAAAATGACCCTTTTATCCCGACTCTTTGTTTTCTATTAGTTAGCCAATCCTCTATCCATGCCAGTATATTACCCCCAACACCATGAGCTCTTATCTTGTGCAGTAATCTTTTATGTGGCACCTTATCGAATGCCTTTTGGAAATCCAAATATACTGCATCCATTGGTTCCCCCTTATCCACTCTACCTGTTACTTCCCCAAAGATCTCTAATAAATTTGTCAGACATGATTTCCACTTCATAAAACCATGATGACTCTCCTTGATTGTATTATGAATCTCCAAATGTCCTGCTACTACTTCCTTCATAATGGATTCTAGCATTTTCCCAATGACAGATGTTAGGCTAACTGGTCTATAGTTACTTGCTTTCTGTCTCACTCCCTTCTTGAATAGGAGTGTTACATTTGCGGTTTTCCAATCCGCTGGGACCTTTCCAGAATTTAGTGAATTCTGGAAGATTACAACCAATGCATCCACTATCTCTGTAGCCACTTCCTTAAAGACCCTCGGATGCAAGCCATCAGGTCCAGGGGACTTGTCAGCCTTTAGACCCATTAGTTTACCTAGTCCTTTTTCTCTAGTGATAGTGATCTTTTTTAGTTCCTCCCTCCCCTTTGCCCCTTGATTTTCTACTATTATTGGTATGTTATTAGTGTCTTCTACTGTGAAGACAGGTACAAAATATCTGTTCAATTCCTAATTCAGTCCCTGGCGACTGACTAGAGAGAATCATCTTACTTTAATTCAGACCATTTGTAACTCTTTGGGGTGATTGAAAATTACCATTTCTAGTAAAGTTAGTATCGACAGTACAGCCAGCTAAAATCTTCCTTATGGGAACATCAGCTGCACATTTTGCATCACTGAAGCAGTTTCAGCTTTGCAGTGACACAAAATGTACAATAGGTGCAGCCAAACAGGTGTGAGGCAGGTAGATGATGGGCACGGAAACTCATCATCATATTTAAGACCCTCAATACAAAGCTATGGAGGAATCCACACAGCTAGAGGTTCTGATGTGAACGTGGGTAAGAGGTTCTTAAACTTTAAAATTAGTCTCTGCAAAATTGATTTATCCTTCCAACATTGAAGTTTCAGCAGTATTCAGATGCAGTCAGCAGAACTCTATACAGATGTTTAACTATCCATGCATGGGATCTGCTTTTCTCTAATTTGAGAGTGTTGCAGAGCTGGCAGTATAACTCAGCGCTGTCAGCTTGCATCACTATCAATGTAGATACAGCTCGAAATACCTACACCAATTTAAAAAAATTATTGTAAATATTTTAAAACAATATTATTTATGCAATCAATATTTCACAAGAAACAATTTTAAGAGAATATACAATTTTCAGATATAGTAGAGATAATATGAAATTTAATACCAAACCTTGGTTAAAATCAAAATGTTTTTCTTGTACAAATTAATTTCTATTACAATCTAAATTATCATGAATAACATCAATTCTCCATGATCTTGCTTATGATCAATATTTTTATTAATTGACTGGCTTCTCATACCTTTTCACCGTCAGTGGTGAGTGACATGCCTTCATTTTATGGAGCATGGTACCTTTATAGTTTCTTCAAGATTGATTAATTCTTCAGGTATGAACATTAAATTAATCTATTTTCAGCAGAGACATACTCAGATTGTTTTTGAAAAAGTTTCATAAAGTCCTACAATTATGCTGTGGAATTCTAATGTGCAAACGCTAATATGTTTGTCTGAACTGCCTCCCTTGGCTAGATGTTTTCGCAGCATTAACTCATTTACAATAAATAAATAGGTTAACACGTTACCATTGGTACATTAGCATTCCACACCATCATTTCAGAGCCATAATGTTATATGAACAGTTAGAAACTGGCACCCTGGTCATTTGAATCATAATTCTAAGTTCTGTGCCTCACATTGGCTGGTTAACAGAATGACAGATATGCTGCTTTCCATCCCATAATAAATTTCTTCATCAAATTGCTGTGTTACTAGGATCTTCATGACCAAGTTTCAATATGGTGGCTTGCATAAAATATTTTTAACAGAGCTGTATCTATTAGCAACCACTAGAGGTCTTTAGCACACTTTGAAAGGATTCAACAGTATAAAGTATTGATTAGATGAACCAGCAATATCTGGCAGCAGAAAGTCTCTGCACCAACAGACTCCTTTCGGTATAGTAATAACAATAAACTCAGGCCTGTTAAAGTATTATTATTGTTGCAATAGGAAATTTGCAGGTGGGCTGAGCTCTTGAAACAGCCTGTTCTGAACACTTTGTTGCTAAACTTGCAATTTCTGCCACAGTATGAACTTTCATAATGCAGGTTTTGTATTTTTTATTAAAACAAAGTTAAAAATATAAAATGCCTTGTGGCTGATGTAATTGTCAATGCAGTGACATCCGTGATCACAGTTTATAAGCTTTATAGAATCTCTTGATATTTTATCATGATATCACTCCTTAAAACCAAATCACATTTAAGATTCTTTGACAAATAAAATTAATATAAAGATGATATTTCTGTATTAACAATTGCTAATATTTTGCAGTCTTTAGAGTTGAAAAGCAGACTTTGAATACTTATTATAAGCCCATTACTTTCTTATCTGCAATTCTGTTATCCAATGCAATTATAGTTTCCTCACTGGCACAGGTTGTTGGCATGTCACTGAGCTACATCATGGAGTGGTAGGATGCCAATTTGCGGGCACAGTATCCCAGTTGCTGGGTTCCAGATCTCAGCTGGGTTGTTTGGGGGAGGTGTTGAGCAAAAGTGAAGTTCTGTGTATGACAATTGCAGTTTGCTTATGCAACTGGGTTGGTCCTTGCAACATCCAATATAGCACATCTGTGTAAAGATCATTTTCAATTGTCACATAATTAATACATCTTCTTTTCCTTGTGTAAACTCACAGCTGGTATATTTTTAAATCACTTTTATTGCATTGAAAATGCAATGACATGGATTTCCCATCAATTACCATCCTATTTTTGGGCAGTTGCATATAAATGAGGTGGTAATGATGTGGAGAACATTCTACTTTCCGTTTCATCATTCTCCCCTCATTTGTGCTCATTCACATAAAGTCAGAATGAAACTGGCATCTAGGGTTGCTTGGGAAAGCTTATTCAGTTACAGATGCTGTAAAAACCTTATTACAATATTTTTTTGCTTTTTTGATATTGACACCCACTTTGCCACCTGCTTTGTGCCATTTGTTGAGAAGCTACCAATTTTTCCTTCCCCCTCTCCATTTCTGACAAAACGCATGATTTCCCATTGGGAATTCCTCACTGTCTTTGCTTCTTGGAATAAAAGGACCAGAAATGGAGAAAGGCCAGGTTTGTGAGGCTGCACTGCAGGGCACAAGGCACCCACCCGCAGAGTATATGGGCACTGGTGCTCCTACCTGCATTTGACTGCGCAATCGTATCTGTGGAGGCTTCACTTTAAAAAGGAAGCAGTCATAGAGTTGTGCCATATGCTGCAAGAAGATCTGAAGCCCATCTCTACTACATGCACTGGTCTGCCAGTGACTGTTAATATCACCCCTGCCCTTAACTTCTATGCCATGGGGTCATTTCAGGCTAAAAATGAGGACAATTGTAACATCAGCCAAACAGCTATGTACAAAGGAATGAAGAAACTCAGATGCATTAGTCTCCAGAGCTTGCACCAACATGACAGAGCACAGCAATTTTATCGAGGGACCGGATTCTTCAAGCTCAAAGGAATCAGAGGGCACCCACATGACGATATGTCCTCCCTTCATCTATGGCCAGATATATGTCAAGAGAAAAAGATAAGACTCTCTCAATCTGCAGCCATGACTGATGACATCTGTGCACTTTCCCAAAATTCCAGCTGACCAGTGCTGCAATAAGATGCATGCACACACATCATAGAGTACATCATAGGCACATTAAAAGGCATGCTTCTGATGCCTGGAAAATTCTGCCGATATTCTGAAGTACAATTTAAGGATCATGGTGGTGGTCTGCGCAATTCTGCCATAAAAGGATGCTTCCTCATGAGGATCCCAGGGGACCAAGGCCCCCTTGGAGAGCTAGGACATCAACAAGAGGACAAGCAGCAGCCTGAAGAGGACAAGCAGCAGCCTGAAGAGGAAACCCCATTGCCAGCTGCAAGAAACATGGGTTTTAATCTGAAACAAGAGACCTTCTCTTGACTATCACGTGAACAGTCCTATGTACATTTTCCCCCCACCCCCCCGCCACAAATGCCATCATTGACAGACCCTTTTTCATACGCATCAACTCACGTAGATTCCATTCGTGCTCGTCATCAGTGCAGCTTTCAGACCTCGCCAAAATGTCTGTAGATACAACAACTTTAGTGGAAATCCTTCACCTCCATGTCCTCCTTTAAGACCCTCTCTAAAAACCACATCTACCCCAGAGGGCTGTGGATGCTCAGTCATTGAGTACATTCAAGACTGAGATGGATAGATTTTTGGACTCCATGGGGAATCAAGGGATATGGGGATCAGGTGGGAAAGTGGAGTTGAGGTCAAAGGTCAGCCATGATCTTATTGAATGGCGGAGCAGGCTCGAGGGGCCATATGGACTACTCCTGCTCCTATTTCTTATGTTCTTTGACCATGCTATTGGTCACCTTCCTAAGCACCCTATCTTTGGCTCGGCATCCATTGTGTTTTTTCCTTACATCGCCCCGAAGTGGCTTGGGACATTTTTCTATGATAAAGATGGTATATAAATGCAAGTTGTTATTGAGTATAATCTTAATCAAAATCTACATACTGTGTTTCTTAGCATTGTGCTTCCTCTTGAAGCCAGCACTGCGACTGCCTTTGGTGCCAGTGGGTAACGTGAGAGCTCTCAAACCTAATCTTGTGCTCCTCCTAGATTGTGAGTAGCAGAATTGCGTGAGGAAGCTGACTGTTGAATTTCTACCTTATCGCACCAAAGTCCCAAGAAAAACTTGCAGTAGGCTGCTCCTCTTGTGCAACAACATAGGCAGCCTTGCCCTGTGTCCTTTCAGGCACATGTGGAAGCATTGGAAGAGTGTGGCTAAGGGACCTGCATGTGCTGAAATCCGGAGTGAGAGCAGCAACATCCATACCCATTCCCGCTATGGACAACGATCTGTGGGAATGCAGGCCTTATGATGCCAATGAGATCAGTGAAGCCCTGTAAGATAATTACTTGCATCTCACCCCCACCCCCCCACCAATTGCTTGAAGGCCCGAACAGACAGCCATTTTCAATCTGGCTACCTATCCTATAGGGCAGCAGTATGAGTATTCACAGATGAAGCACAGATTCATTTAGGGCTCAAATGATAGGTGTCTCTGCTGTAGATCTCCCTGGAGCTGGCTTCTACTCTAAAGTTGCTGTCAGGAAACTTCACACTTGACCTGTCATCTTCAGTACACTGACACTTTTCTCAGTGCCTACAGGAACACTTGATGTGGTGCAAGTATCCTTCCTTTAAAAGCAGAGCCCATGAGATCTAAATCCACAGGCACTTCATCTGAAGATGCAGAGAGACCAGGTACTTCTTTCAAGAACAAGAAAAGAAGAAAAGAGGTTAGAATGATTGCTGAGGAGCAGAATTTGCATGTCACTTTCAGTACATAGAGTGAAGGGAGAGTTTCATGATATCATTTGCTGACAGCTCATGTGAGGTACAGTAGAACAAGAAGGAGAAGAAACAGGGGTTCTGCACAAACCTGCAGCTGGCATATAATATAGCATAGTTGTGTCTGAAAAGAGGCTAATTCTGTTATACCACTAAGAGAAATCCAGCTACTGCTGAGACATTGTGAAACTTACAATTAAGTTACTGTTATACTTATAATTTAGATTCTATTGATCTTCTTTGTAATCATTAATACTTAAGTTTATGGTGGCGTTGAAAGTATTATTGCGATTGTAATGAAATGAAGTAATGTTAGTCAGACATCTTTGTGTCCACCTTGATTGTTAACGGGCTCGATTTTTCCACCCGCAATTGGGTGCGTTCGTGGCGGGGGGATTGCGAAAATCGGGGATTCCCGGGGCAAGTCTGGAGCCCGGCTCCAACCCGCCCACTTCCGGGTTCCCCAGTGACGCGCTGACATGCACGCGCAGCCCCCGCATGTGGGACTCCGGTCGGCAATTAAAGCCAGCGGGGTGCCACTTAAAGTACTTAAACAGGTACTTCAGGTCGTTTATAGACCTGATTGACCTGATATTTTAGGAGGGATGGGATTTTGAAATTAACTGAGACTGTTTCCCATACTGGGGGAAACACTCATAGTTCAAATGGACGTGTTGCAGCCATCAGCCTGTGGCAGCTGCAAAGGTCCATTTGACAGGCGGAGGGGGGAGACCCTCACTCATTGCAGGAGACCACACTGTCACTTTGGACAAAGTTTGGCCTCCACCACCCTCCCCCTAACAATAAAATTGACAAACTTGCGCACTCACCCCGGTGTCCAGACACATGTACCTACCTTGCATACTCCCTCAAATGTACATTTTCCAGATGCGGGTCGCTGTAGCTGCAGTCATGACCTCCTCGGAGGGCAAACAGCATCACCAGCTTCCTGGACCTCTCTGAGCAGCAGTGCACACGGAGGCACAGTCACCCGACATGTAGTCGTGGACATCTGCAGCCTCCTTCACGCCGAGCTGCTCCCGGCTGGCCCGAGCACCATCTTCTTACCTGTCGCTGTCAAAGTCACCACTGCCCTCAACAACTTCTCCTCCGCATCCTTCCAGGGTGCCACCGGGGACAACGCTGACGTCTCTTAGTCGTCTGCGCAAATACACCTATACCCATTCTGCAGTGACACAATGGGTGGCATCAGTTGTGGGTCTTCATAGTGATCCTCAGGAAAGGGCATTATTGCACAAACCAGACAAGATTCGCAAAGACGTGGCAGTAGTGGTGACAATATAATATGTTATGTGAGTTGATCAGAAATTAAATATCGGTAAACACCATGACAAACCCTCAAACACCCTTGTGCATCCCCTTCAAGCTCACAACACGTTTGCCTTACGCTTCCTTCTGCACATATGTGATGCATGCCCTGTGGCTGCAGCACAGGTAGTGGCAGGTTGAGTGAGGCTGACTGTGAAAGAGATGCACGAGAGGGTGAGTATGGGATCGAGCCATGAGATTGTATGAGGATTGGGTTGAGTGGTAGTGGCGGGGTGAGTACTACTGGCGAGGTGAGTAAGTGCAGGTAAGATGAGGATGAGGTTTGAGTGGGCGTGAGGAGTGATGTGACAGAGTAGTGTTGGCTGTGCAGAAGGAGATGTGGGGTGGGGGTGGTGATGTGGCAGATGTAGTGTAGGGGAATGAGTAAGTGTACTCACTTCAGCTGACTTACTTAGGTGATTGAAGCGCCTCCTGCACTGTATGCAGGTGCGTGATATGTTGGTGGTGCTGGTGACCTCCTCTGCCACCTCGAGCCAGGCCTTCTTGGTGACAGAGGCAGGCTGCTTCCTCCCGCCTGCCGTGGAGAAGATCTCTGTCCTCCCCCTCCTCCTCACCCCATCCAATGATACCTGGAGTGAGGCATCATTAAACCTGGGCGCAGCCTTCCCCCTGGGCTGCTCCATGCTGTAATTTTTACTATTTTCTGCAGCATCAGTCAGTGGAGGACTGCCCCTTTAAATAGGGCTCCTCCAGCTGACAGACCTTGCTGCGCATGCGCAGTCCGCCCGCTGAGCAGCTTACCAGCGGGAAACCCGGAAGCAAAGGTAAGTGGCTCCAAATTAGCCTGCAATTCCGTGCGGAGCACACTGATTTCACCGGGCGTGTTACCCACGCGCCCAGTCGACCCCCCCGCTGAGAACCCGCCGCCCTGCTAATATCGAGCCCAATGTCTCTGGCAAGTAGAAATTAAGTTGCACATCACGCATTGTTGGACTGTAGACCAGTTGTTGCCTGATTTGGTTTGGTCAAGGGGTCAGACATCGCTCCCGAAATAATGAAGGCGCTCAACAGCACTCTCCGTTGTTAGTGGAGAATTGAAGGAACAAGTTCTGGCATTCGCACATGCGCAGTGAAATGTGAAAATCCTGAACTCGCTCCTAGTGGCTCGGTGGCGATATGACAACTTCGAATTAAAGAGCATCGCACGCTGCAATCGGAGAAATCATTGAAAAAGCGACAACTTGCTTATCTGCCCAGCTGGAAAGTAACTAATTACACAACCAAACAGGTCTGCTTAAAATTACCATGTCTAAAATAAGTTTCAACAGCGCCGTAAGTCTTAATGACTGCCGAACAACTAAAATATAACTTTTAAAAATGTGAAGTCTCATATTACTCCTTATTTTAATAGTTTTTGGTCATTAAAAATGTTTTTTTTAATTAAAAAATTATTTTTTTTTTACTTTTCCCTTCTGTCTCTTTTATTTAATTCAATTATTTCTTTGGCTTTTTATAAAAAAAACAAATTTTTATTTACGATTGCATCCACAATACGAACTTTAAATGAATGAAGTCTACTTGCCAGTTTGAGCAATGCAGGCTGAATTTGTGGGCGTGACTTCTCTTCCTGACAGATTTTGTGGGCGTGTCTTCTCCTCTCACACACTTCTCCAGCCGCAGCAACTCACGCTGCTCAGGGGCTGGGTTGACAGCGCACAATTTCTTTTGAAGTTCAAATTCAAGCAATTCGACACCACAGAGCCCACAGTAAGTAATTTTGTTAATTTAATTCACAGGAGCAGCAGTGACCGTTGCCTCGCTGAGCAGAGCAGTTTCTGGCCCAATATCTTTGTGTTGGGTCATGGAGCAATCTAAATTGAGTCAATATAGGCATCATATAAATATATAAAATGATAAATACCAATTTAATCTTTGGATGTCATTATTTTAGTGGAGAGAAGAAGGGTCATCTAATACCCCTCCATTAATATAGGCTACCTACTTAGTGATGTCAATAGAATACTTCCATTACTGTTGTGCGGGATCCACCCTCTGCCTTTACTACAACTCCTCCTACTTTTCTGGTTCTTATTCCTTTCATAGTCTCTCTTCCCAGGCTTCGAAGAGCTTCCTTCTCATCGGAGCTGAGAGGGCAGATGTTTGGGGATCCATTACCTGTCACCAATCTCTTTCTGCTGTTTTCCCCTTGAAAAGGAATGCAAAAAGTGAGAATTATCTTTATTTGCCATGAGACATGGTAAAATCCTGGTATCAGCAAACAGGCCATAATAAAGGCGATGACAGGTGCACACTGCAAGCAACTGCGTACTGAGGCTTTTAGTGGGGCGCATGCATGTCAGGCTATGCATGCAGAAACACTTCCGGGTGAAGACTGAGGGTATAAAGGGAATATTGGGGTCTTATGAACATTCCCTTCCTTTCCAAAAGCTTTTCCTGTTATTCCATGTTGTTTTTCAACCTGACATCAGGGAGGCAACATATCATCCAGAATTCCTGGTGACAACTGCTTAAAGTCTGTCCATTCCTTTGACTATAAAATCTCCCACTACTACTACTAATCCCCTATTCTTGTAGCCTATCTGCCTCTCACCGTTCCAGGTAATCTCTTGGTCCACTGTACCACAATTTTGCTCAGGACTACCTTCCTCTGAATCACTGTCCCTGTTCCCTTCATACCTGTGCAGCACTATGTATCTGTTGAAGAGTAACTCAGGGGGTCTCTGCACCTGTGGGTCCTATCCTGCTGTACTGTCTAGCACTGCCTCTTAAGTGATCACATTCTGGAGTGTGTGATCCAAAAATCCCTCATCCTCTTTGCTGTTGTGGAAAATGGCCATTTTCTGCTTGAGCAGAGATCCTCTGCCCCAGAGACTCCATTTTCCTGCATATAATGTAAATGTGCTACCCCTGGATACACCGAGGATCCATGATAGCCCACGTAATCACACTCCACGCACACATCACGTGAGTTTCCTGCACTGCCATCCCTCTGTGTTGACCTTACAATTGTAGATAGCGTTAGTGTGAACTTCCACTAGCACCAAACTCTCACAAGATTCATATTCTGCTTACTCACTCCACGCAAGTATTAATTATAGAATAAAACTTCTTGTCCTCATGGCTGAACTCTTACTGAAGCTAAACTCAACAATGTCCTGGCCTTTCACACTCCAGTGGCCTCTTGCAACTTCTCAACTATCTAACTTCCAATAGAAGCACTTCGACAACTGCATCAGAAAACCTGAGAACTCTCAGCCCTCCAGCCCTCTTCCAGAATTTCTGATGTGCTGGCACCTTTAAACTGCTGCTGGCCTTTTACACTCTGTAGCACGGTGTTATCCAATACGTGAGCCACTAGCCATATGTGGCTAACTGGGAATCATCAATAAAAAATGAGTAATAGACACTGTCTGGCATGTCATCTCAATGCTCACATTTGTATGGCATTTACATGTGTACTTTAACATTTTTATGCGGTTGTTGGTAAAATGCTCAGACAAGAAGTAGAGTGTGCAAGTGTTTTTTTGATCGTTGTATTTTACTTCCTTGTTCGCTGAATGGTGGTAGATGTTTGTTAAGTCAATATTCACAAGCGAAGTACATTTGCCTGTATCGTGTGTGTGTGTGTGTGTGTGTGTGTGTAAGGTGTATTCTACTAAAATTAATGCATGTGGCTAAAAGGGTGTCACCATAGCCACAACTGTGGCTAGTCAGCAATTTCTATTGGACAGCACTGCTGTAGCAGATGCAAGCTGCCTGAAGCATTATTAAAGGTCAGGAGCACACAAGTATTAAAATGAGGCTAACTTAGGAAATTATGGTTGGGAGGTGGTGGCGGAGTGGGGAGGGGATCAGTCCAATTGACTTTGGGCAGGCATGAATGGTGTCCTACGATTATACTGTTTAGATTTTCACTTGAGCAGAAACATCAGCATAACATGTTTAAATTAACCACATTGTGTTTCAGGCTATTGGAATATTGTTATTGTGAAACTGTTAATTTCATAAAATTTATCAAGTGGTTGTGTGCAACAGACTCCTCCCTCCCATCTGAGAAGAACATGGCCAAGTGAACACAAAGGAAAAAATAACAGCTGCAATGTTTAGTTTTAGTAGATGTCCTCAAGTGTACAATAGTGCTGTTAGCCAATACCACATACTAATCACTCTTGTAAAAGATCTCCCTTCTAACAGTGCTGCAGCTGTGGTATATACACCATGCTGGTCAGAAGCTTTGACCAAATAGACATAATCTGTAAAAGTAATCCAGTATTTTAAAAAGTTCCCATTTTTTTTTACTTTTTAGTTTATGCAATGAAGTATGTGAAACTCGAACTGCATAGCCATGTGTTTCACCACTCATTTGGTATTCTTTCCATGTTTGACTCTTCAGTTGGATTTGATATTTGTGTTCCTGTGATACCACTGTCCATTCTATGGTGAATTGCATGAGCGAGCAGGTGAGGAAAAAATGCTCATTACTGCTCCCAACCACTCAACTTTGGCGAGCTAAAGCCAAAGGAGAGCAAACACCTGTGCATTTTCTGAGACTGAGTCCAAAGTGCTTGGCTCTGACAAACTTAACGACAATAGAAAGCTCCTGGTTCATTTATTTCATTTCCTTTTTCTCTCTTCATTGGTCTCTTAGCCAGCAATTCATGGACGGTGGGCTGAAAGAGTTAGACTATGAGTATTGCCAGTTTTACAACTTCTGTCAGCATCATGGATAACAGGGAAGGTTGAACACAGGATGGAACCACTGTAGAGCTTTATTTTTATTCGTTCATGGGATGTGGGCGTCGCTGGCGAGGCCAGCATTTACTGCCCATCCCTAATTGCCCTTGAGAATGTGATGGTGAGCCACCTTCTTGAACCGCTGCAGTCTGTGTGGTGAAGGTTCTCCCACAGTGCTGTTAGGAAGGGAGTTCCAGGATTTTGACCCAGCGACGATGAAGGAACGGCGATATATTTCCAAGTTGGGATGGTGTGTGACTTGGAGGGGAACGTGCAGGTGGTGTTGTTCCCATGTGCCTGCTGCTCTTGTCCTTCTAGGTGGGAGGGGTCGCGGGTTTGGAAGGTCAAAAAAGCCTTGGCGAGTTGCTGCAGTGCATCCTGTGGATGGTACACACTGCAGACACTGTGCGCCAGTGATGAAGGGAGTGAATGTTTAGGGTGGTGGATGGGGTGCCAATCAAGCGGGCTGCTGTGTCCTGGATGGTGTCGAGCTTCTTGAGTGTTGTTGGAGCTGCACTCATCCAAGCAAGTGGAGAGTATTCCATCACACTCCTGACTTGTGCCTGGTAGATGGTGGAAAGGCTTTGGGGAGTCAGGAGGTGAGTGACTCGCTGCAGAATACCCAGCCTCTGACCTGCTCTTGTAGCCACAGTATTTATATGGCTGGTCCAGTTAAGTTTCTGGTCAATGGTGACCCCCAGGATGTTGATGGTGGGGGATTCGGCGATGGTAATGCCGTTGAATGTCAAGGGGAGGTGGATAGACTCTCTCTTGTTGGAGATGGTCATTGCCTGGCACTTGTCTGGAGCGAATGTTACTTGCCACTTATGAGCCCAAGCCTGGATGTTGTCCCGGTCTTGCTGCATGCGGGCTCGGACTGCTTCATTATTTGAGGGGTTGCGAATGGAACGGAACACTGTGCAATCATTAGTGAACATCCCCATTTCTGACCATAGGATGGAGGGAAGGTCATTGATGAAGCAGCTGAAGATGGTTGGGCCAAGGACACTGCCCTGATGAACTCCTGCAGCAATGTCCTGGGACTGAGATGATTGGCCTCCATCAACCACTGCCATCTTCCTTTGTGCTAGGTATGACTCCAGCCACTGGAGAGTTTTCCCTCTGATTCCCATTGACTTCAATTTTACTAGGGCTCCTTGGTGCCACACTCGGTCAAATGCTGCCTTGATGTCAAGGGCAGTCACTGTCACCTCACCTCTGGAATTCAGCTCTTTTGTCCATGTTTGGACCAAGGCTGTAATGAGGTCTGGAGCCGAGTGGTCCTGGCGGAACCCAAACTGAGCATTGGTGAGCAGGTTATTGGTGAGTAAGTGCCGCTCGATAGCACTGTCGATGACACCTTCCATCACTTTGCTGATGATTGAGAGTAGACTGATGGGGCGGTAATTGGCCGGATTGGATTTGTCCTGCTTTTTGTGGACAGGACATACCTGGGCAATTTTCCACATTGTCGGGTAGATGCCAGTGTTGTAGCTGTACCAGAACAGCTTGGCTAGAGGCGCAGCTAGTTCTGGAGCACAAGTCTTCAGCACTACAGCCGGGATGTAGTCAGGGCCCATAGTCTTTGTTATTTCCAGTGCATTCAGCCGTTTCTTGATATCACGTGGAGTGAATCGAATTGGCTGAAGACTGGCTTCTGTGATGGTGGGGATATCGGGAGGAGGCCGAGATGGATCATCCACTCGGCACTTCTGGCTGAAGATGGTTGCAAACGCTTCAGCCTTGTCTTTTGCACTCACGTGCTGGACTCCGCCATCATTGAGGATGGGGATGTTTACAGAGCCTCCTCCTCCTCCGTTAATTGTTTAATTGTCCACCACCATTCACGACTGGATGTGGCAGGACTGCAGAGCTTTGATCTGACCCGTTGGTTGTGGAATTGCTTAGCTCTGTCTATAGCATGTTCCTTCCGCTGTTTAGCATGCATGTAGTCCTGAGTTGTAGCTTCACCAGGTTGGTACCTCATTTTTAGGTACGCCTGGTGCTGCTCCTGGCATGCTCGTCTACATTCCTCATTGAACCAGGGTTGATCCCCTGGCTTGTTGGTAATGGTAGAGTGAGGAATATGCCGGGCCATGAGGTTACAGATTGTGCTGGAATACAATTCTGCTGCTGCTGATGGCCCACAGCACCTCGTGGATGCCCAGTTTTGAGCTGCTAGATCTGTTCTAAATCTATCCCATCGCAAAATCGTCGAGCAGAAATTGATAGCCAAGTTCCGCACCCATGAGGACGGCCTCAACCGGGATCTTGGGTTCATGTCACGCTACACGTTACCCCACCAGCGAACAAATGTTATCTGTTTTTAATATAACGGGTCAGTTGCTGTCTTTTCTATGTTTCTACCTCTCTATCTCTGTTTTTTTTTGTTTGTTGTTTTTTTTTGGTGATTTGTGTATTCTGTGAGACCTGACAGGTAACACCTGTCTGTCTGCACACTGATTGCCTTGGCAACGGGCAGTTGAAAAAACTGTCTGTAATCACCAAGCATTGTTCTGTGAATTATAAATGCGATTTCATTTCGAGGATTTCATTTTCACATCGTTCACCTGACGAAGGAGGAAGCCTCCGAAAGCTTGTGAATTTAAAATAAAATTGCTGGACTATAACTTGGTGTTGTAAAATTGTTTACAATTATCCCATTTAGCACAGTGGTAGTGCCACACAACACGTTGGATGGTGTCCTCGGTGCAAAGACGGGACTTCGTCTCCACAAGGACTGTGCGGTGGTCACTCCTACCAATACTGTCATGGACAGATGCATTTGCAACAGGTAGATTGGTGAGGACGAGGTCAAGTAAGTTTTTCCCTCGTGTTGGTTCTCTCACCACCTGACGCAGGCCCAGTCTGGCAACTATGTCTTTCAGGACTCGGCCAGCTCGTTCAGTGGTGGTGCTACCGAGCCACTCTTGGTGATGGACATTGAAGCCCCCCCACCCAGAGTACATTCTGTGCCCTTGCTACCCTCAGTGCTTCCTCCAAGTGGTGTTCAACATGGAGGAAGACTGATTCATCAGCTGAGGGAGGGCAGTAGTGGTCATCAGCAGGAGGTTTCCTTGCCCATGTTTGACCTGATGCCATGAGATTTCATGGGGTCCAGAGTCAATGTTGAGGACTCCCAGTGCCACTCCCTCCTGACTGTATATCACTATACCGCCACCTCTGGTGGGTCTGTCCTGCCAGTGGGACAGGACATACCCAGGAATGGTGATGGAGGAGTCTGGGACGTTGGCTGAAAGGTATGATTCTGTGAGTATGGCTGTCAGGCTGATGCTTGACTAGTCTGTGGGACAGCTCTCCAAATTTTGGCCCAAGTCCCCAGATGTTAGTGAGGAGGACTTTGCAGGGTCGACTGGGCTTGGTTTGCCTTTGTCGTGTCCGGTGCCTAGTGGTCCGATGCCAGGTGGTCCGTCCAGTTTTATTCTTATTATGTCTTTTTTTTTAGCGAGATTGTACAACTGAGTGGCTTGCTCGGCCATTTCAGAGGGCAATTCAGAATCAATCACATTGCTGTGGGTCTGGAGTCACATATAGGCTAGACCGGGTAAGGTTTCTTCCTAAAGGACATTAGTGAACCAGATGGGTTTTTACAACAATCCGATAGTTTCATCCTCACCATTACTGATAGTAGTATTTTAATTCCAGATTTTATTTAATTAATTGAATTTAAAATCCCCAGCTGCCGTGGCGGCTCCCTCCCATCAGTTAGGATTTGATCTCAAGTCTCCCGAAACATAACGGCCCAGAAATTCTACCACTGGTTTCAGTGTGGGAGAGCAGAACCTCCACCCATTCCAGAGACCCGGCCCCAAATCCTGGGGATGGAGTTATTTGTGTATCTGGGATGATCTGCCGGCCCCTGCAAGGACATATCAGTGGCGCCTCCTCTGGCCCGACCTGATCCACCCTTTTGAGCAGAGCATCACCTTGCTACTCTGCCTGAAGTCCCCCCGAGACCCAATAGGGGCCAGAACCTGGCAGAAATTGGATTGGCATCCTCTGCCTGCTTATGTCCTAATGACCTGCATATGCTTTATGAAGAGATTTATGTATTATGGTGGGGTTAATTTAGCAATCCTTTGATTATTTCAGATATTTGCAAGGATTATATGATCTTTTAATGCAAGTTTAATGCTGGTAATTTATGCTGTATGTTGTCAAATTGAAATATTTGACAAATCATCATTTTAAATCACAAATATATTTTTCCATGGTGCATAAGCTTTTTTAGACTAAATAATAAACATTTAACAAAACATTTGTTTTACCTCACAAATGTTGCAAATGAAGAAACATTTTCTTCCTCCGAGAACACATGCCAACAGATCCTTTGGTAGTTGCAAACTGAAATGTTTCATTATTAAAATGTTTATTGCTTGCAATATATCTGTTTACTCTAGTCCAGTTTGTAAGAACAGTGGGATCGATACGCTGACAAGAATATTCATCAAGAGCACCAGACAAATCCTCAACCCCTTCACCTTAGCTCCTCATCAAGGAACCTTCTGGGGTTTACCACCCAGTCTATGTCTAGAAGTTAATGATGCCTAAATTTGGCTTGTCGAACTATCTTACACTACCAACTTCCCATCGGTGTTCACACAAGCTGCTGAGTGACTGATTTTAACACTTTGGCCCACAAATTGCTCGGAGTGGTGAACCAACAGTTCTTGCCACTCCACAGATTTATACTAAACTACCAGTCTTTACTGGGTGCATTTCCTCTAATAGGAAGCAGAGAAGAGCCCAGCATTTGATCCAGTGAAGCCACGACCCATGGGAGAAGCGAAAGGATCGATCTCCCCCCTCGACCGTGAGTTAGACGATCAGCCATGATCATTTTGAATGGCGGAGCAGCCCTGAATGGCCTACTCTTGCTCTTATTTTATATGTTTGTATGTTTCTATGTCATAAAATCATAGAATGGTTACAGCATGGAAGCAGGCCATTCAGCCCATTGAGCCCATGCCAGCTCTCCGCAAGAGCAATCCAGCTAGTCCCACTCCCCCGCACTTTCCCCGTAGCCCTGCAATTTTTTCCCTTCAAGTACTAATCCAATTCCCTTTTGAAAGCTATGATTGGATCTGCCTCTACCATCCCCTCAAACACTGCATTCCAGATCATAACCATTTGCTGCGTAAAAAAGTTTTTCCTCATGTTGCCTTTGGTTCTTTTACCAATCACCTAAAATCTATGTTCTCTGGTTCTTGACCCTTCAGCCAATGAAAACAGTTTTTATCTATCTACTCTGTCTAGACCCATCATGATTTTGAATACCGTGATCAAATCTCCCCTCAACCTTCTCTGCTCTAAGGAGAACAACCCCAGCTTCTCCAGTCTATCCACATAACTGAAGTCCTTCATCTCTGGGACCATTCACGTCAATCGTTTCTGCACCCACTCTAAGGCCTTCACATCCTTCCTAAAGTGCGATGCCCAGAACTGGACACAATATTCCAGTTGTGGCTGAACCAATGTTTTATAAAGGTTCATCATGACTTCCATACTTTTGTACTCTATGCCTCTATTTATAAAGCCCAGGATTCCATATGCTTTTTTAACTGCTTTCTCAACCAATCGGATTGCAACATTTTTGACTGGCTGCAAGCTGTTTCTGCAGGCTTGGAATGTAAAATCCAGGAAGTGAAAGGTACAATACTAAAATCCAAAAAAAGGGTAAGAAATAATCAAATTAAATAAAAAAGACAGAAGGGAAAAGTTTTTTTAAAAAAATTAATTCTTTAATTTAAAAAAAATTAATAACCGAAAACTATTAAAATAAGGAGTAATGAGACTCCACATTTTAAAAAGTAAATTGTTAGTTGTTTGGCAGTCATTAAGACTTACCACGCTATTAAAACTTCGAATAGACCTGGTATTTTTAAGCATACCTGTTTTGTGGCGATATTAGTTACTTTCCAGCTGGCCGGATGAGCAATTTGGCGCTGGTCTCTTGTTTCCACTGATTCCAGACGGCGATATTCCTTTAATTCTAAGCTGTTATATCGCCGGCGAACCAGGAGAATCAAGTTCCGGATTTCCGCGTTTCACTGCACATGTGCAAACGCCGGAACTTGCTCCTCAATTTTGCCACTAACAACGGTGAGCGCTGTTGAGCTTATTTCTTTTTAAAGCAAGTTCTGCGATATTGTTTCCAGTTATCGAAGAAAAGTTCAGATAAACAACAAAGTTGTGAACGAACAATTGTTTATAACCCAAGGAACATAATTAGCAGCACTTAAACTTAAACATTGAGTATGCAAAAAATTAGTAGATGTAAATACAAAATAAATAACAGCATTCACTGCTTGCTAATCATAAATTTACAGTTGAGGTCAAGTGTCTGAGATTGATATAAACTGGTGAGATTAATTTAGGATTAGATTCCTTAGATCGCTGACAAGTCAACAGCATTAGTTAGCGAGTCTGTTGAATAGATTAAAGTCCATGGGCCCGATATTAGGAGGGAGGCGGGTTGGCAGCGGGGGGGTCGACTGGGTGCGTGGGTAACGCACCCAGTGAAATCGGGGTGCTCCACACATGATCGCAGCCTAATTGAAGGCACTTACGCGTGCTTCCGGGTTTCCCGTTCCAGACCTGCACAGCGGGCGCACTGCGCACCCGCGTCACAGGCTGTCAGCAGGAGGAGCCCTATTTAAAGGGGCAGTCCTCCAATGCTCCTCCTGCAGCAAAGAAACAATTTTGGAGCATGGAGCAGGCCAGAGGCAAGGCTGCTCCAAGGTTCTCTGACTCCTCACTCCAGGCGCTGCTCGATGAGGTGAGGAGGAGGAGGGAAATTCCGTTCCCATCTGATGGGAGGAGGTGGCCTCCCTCTGTCACCAAGAAGGCCTGGCTGGAGGTGGCCGAGAAGGTCACCAGCAGCGGCAATGTGTGCAGATCCTGGGTCCAGTGCAGGAAGCACTTTAATGACCTAACCAGGTCAGCCAAAGTGAGTATACTTACGCATTCTCCCACACTCCGTCTTCCACATCACCTCCACCGCCACACAACTCCTTCTGCACTGCCACCACAACGCTCTCGCATCACTCCTCACATCCACTCAACTGTCATCCTCAGCTTGCCTGCACGTACTCACCGCCCCAGTTCCTATTCGAACACTACCACGCAACCCAATCATCATACAATCTCATGGCTATGTCTCACACGCACCCTCCCATGCATCTCCCTCATGCTCAAACCCACCCACACTAATGCATGCAGTGGGTCACCATGCAACCATCACTCAATCACGCCTCTGTGTTTTGCCTTGATAGGAGAAGAGATGCCAGAATGGCCGGGAGAGGACAAGGACTGGAGGGGGCCCGCCACACCAGGTGGCATTAACAGACGCGGAGCAGCAGGCACTCGAAATAAGCCGGATGCTGGAGTGCCTGTCCGTGGTGGACGCCAAGACTTGGAGTGCACAAGATAGCGAATGATCTTAGCATCACTTGGCATCTGCAGCAACTCAACATCTGTCCACATGCTTAATATTGCTTTCCGTTCTCTTGCAGGCCCATCTGCGAGCGCGGTTACTGCGGAGGGCGATTCCTCAGAGGACCTGATGGCCTCTGAGGGTGCATCGTCATATCTGAGCCATCCATCCACCAGCGCAGATACACACACCTCGGTTGGTCCCCGTCTTCACTTAGTTGGGTTTGCACATGGTGAGTCACCACGCACATGTGAGCATGAGCAGACCCTGGTGGCAGGAGAGTCCACGTCGGTAGGAGCACTCTTCTCCAGGCTCTGCTCAACTGGACCCAGATGCTGAACCCTGGGGGCCAGCCATGAAAAGGAGAGTCATCAAGGGCCAGCAGCACATTGCCGAGGTACTGGAACAGTTGCCACACACACTCTCCATAATCGCACAGAGGATGGAGGAGTCCAACTCCTGCATGAGTGGAATACTGTCACAGGGACGTGAAGGCATCTCTGAGACAGTGTCGCGGGTAGGTGCGGGAATGTCTGCAATGGAGGAAAGGCTAGCCTCCATCGAGCTTCAAGCACAGCTCAACAATAAGTCCATTCAGGCCCTGACAACGGCCGTTCAGATTCAGGGTGAGCAACATTCTGCCGCCTTAAACAGGCTGACAGATACCTTACAACTGGCCTTCCAAGGGTTCACACAAGTCCTCCAAACTGTCGTCCAGCACGGTGGAAGGTGTGATGTGGGCCTGGGCCAGGAGAGGGATGATGGTGAAAGGGGACATGGAAGTGGGGACGCCACTCAAAGCGCTCCCATGTCTCACCCGTTACCCCCCTCTCAACCTGTACCCACAATGCTGCCTCCTCTCCAGGTGGCCGAGTCTGCCCCTGCACAGGTGCAGCTGGAGCAGTCTTTGGAGGGGCCCTCACGGAAACCCAGAAGGCGTCAGCCTAAAGCTGGTCAGGGCATGGACAAGAGCAACCTGTCACTACCTCTGCTGAAGCCACAGGGGTAGCACCACGTAGGGGTTCCCGTAAACGTAAGGTGAAGGTTTTGTGAGCACAAAGGGGATGCACAAGGGTGTAAGACAAAATGTCATGTTTTTTATTTACTTTCATTTGTTTTGCAAAAAAACATAAAAATTTGTTATCACCACTACTGCCACATTTTTGCAAATCTTGTCTGGTTTGTGCAATAATGCCCTTTCCTGAGGATCACAATGAAGACCCACAACTGATGCTTTGGCAGATAAGGCAAAGGAGAATCCAAAGAGCTTCTACAAATACATAAAGGGCAAAAAAGTAGCTAAGGAGAGAGTAGGGCCTCTTAAGGATCAACAAGGTCATCTATGTGCAGAACCACAAGAGATGGGTGAGATCCTGAATGAATATTTCACATCGGTATTTACGGTTGAGAAAGGCATGAATGTTAGGGAACTTGGGGAAATAAATAGTGATGTCTTGAAGATTGTACATATTACAGAGAGGGAGCTGCTGGAAGCCTTAACGCGCATCAAGGTAGATAAATCTCCGGGACCTGATGAAATGTATCCCAGGACGTTATGGGAGGTTAGGGAGGAAATTGCGGGTCCCCTAGCAGAGATATTTGAATCATCCACCGCTACAGGTGAGGTGCCTGAAGATTGGAGGGTAGCAAATGTTGTGCCTTTGTTTAAGAAGGGCGGCAGGGAAAAGCCTGGGAACTACAGACCGGTGAGCCTGACATCTGTAGTGGGTAAGTTGTTAGAGGGTATTCTGAGAGACAGGATCTACAGGCATTTGGAGAGGCAGGGACTGATTAGGAACAGTCAGCATGGTTTTGTGAGAGGAAAATCATGTCTCACGAATTTGATTGAGTTTTTTGAAGGGGTAACCAAGAAGATAGATGAGGGCTGTGCAGTAGACGTGGTCTACATGGACTTTAGCAAAGCCTTTGACAAGGTACCGCATGGTAGGTTGTTACATAAGGTTAAATCTCACGGGATCCAAGGTGAGGTAGCCAATTGGCTTGACGACAGAAGACAGAGGGTGGTTGTAGAGGGTTGTTTTTCAAACTGGAGGCCTGTGACCAGCGGTGTGCCTCAGGGATCGGTGCTGGGTCCGCTGTTATTTGTTATTTATATTAATGATTTGGATGAGAATTTAGGAGGCATGGTTAGTAAGTTTGCAGATGACACCAAGATTGGTGGCATTGTGGACAGTGAAGAAGGCTATCTAGGATTGCAACGGGATCTTGATAAATTGGGCCAGTGGGCCGATGAATGGCAGATGGAGTTTAATTTAGATAAATGTGAGGTGATGCATTTTGGTAGATCGAATCGGGCCAGGACCTACTCCGTTAATGGTAGGGCGTTGGGGAGAGTTATAGAATAAAGAGATCTGGGAGTACAGGTTCATAGCTCCTTGAAAGTGGAGTCATAGGTGGATAGGGTGGTGAAGAAGGCATTCGGCATGCTTGGTTTCATTGGTCAGAACATTGAATACAGGAGTTGGGATGTCTTGTTGAAGTTGTACAAGACATTAGTAAGGCCACACTTGGAATACTGTGTACAGTTCTGGTCAGCCTATTATAGAAAGGATATTATTAAACTAGAAAGAGTGCAGAAAAGATTTACTCGGATGCTACCGGGACTTGATGGTTCGACTTATAGGGAGAGGTTAGATAGACTGGGACTTTTTTCCCTGGAGAGTAGGAAGTTAAGGGGTGATCTTATAGAAGTCTATAAAATAATGAGGGGCATAGATAATGTAGATAGTCAAAATCTTTTCCCAAAGGTAGGGGAGTCTATAACGAGGGGACATAGATTTAAGGTGAGAGGGGAGAGATACAAAAGGGTCCAGAGGGGAAATTTTTTCACTCAAAGGGTGGGGAGTGTCTGGAACGAGCTGCCAGAGGCAGTAGTAGAGGCGGGTACAATTTTGTCTTTTAAAAAGCATTTGAACAGTTACATGGGTAAGATGGGTTTCGAGGGATATGTGCCAAGTGCAGGCAATTGGGACTAGCTTAGTGGTATAAACTGGGCAACATGGACATGTTGGGCCGAAGGGCCTGTTTCCATGTTGTAAACTTCTATGATTCTATGATTCTATGCCACCCATTGTGTCACTGCAGAGTGGGTGTCGGTGTATTTGCAGGGCTCTTTTGAGCAGACGACTGAGAGACGTCGGTGATGTCCCCGGTGGCACCCTGGAAGGATCCGGAGGAGAAGTTGTTGAGGGCAGTGGTGACTTTGACAGCGACAGGTAAGAAGATGGTGCTCGGGCCAGCCGGGAGCAGCTCGGCATGAAGGAGGCTGCAGATGTCCACGGCTACATATCGAGTGACTCTGAGTCTACGTGTGCACTGCTGCTCAGAGAGGTCTAGGAAGCTGAGCCTCGGTCTGTAGACCCTGTGGCGATAGTAATGCCTTCTGTGATGCATCTCTCTCTGCGGTGACCTCCTGCAATGAGTGAGGGTCTCCCCCACCCACCCCTCCCCCCACCCCGCCTGTCAAATGGACCTTTGCAGCTGCTACAGGCTGGTGGCTGCAACACGTCCATTTCAGCTGGGAGTGTTTCCCCCAGTATGGGAAACAAGCTGAGTTTGGATGAAAATCCCGCCCCTCCTAAAATATCCTCCAAATCAGGTCTCCTAATGACCTAAAGTATCAAAATAATTGGTTTAATTGGGATTCCGTTGGCTTTAATTGCCGACGAGAGTCCCGCATGCGGGGGCTGCGCACGCATCTAAGCGCGTCATTGGGGACCCCGGAAGTGGGCGGGTTTGAGCTGGGCTCCGGACCCGCCCCGGGAATCCCCAATTTTCGGACCCTCCCCCCCCGCCACGAACGCACCCGCTCGGCCATCCTAAAATCGACCCCTACATGCTTATAGTTAGTCATGGTTCCAAAAATTGTCCAACCTCGTCCTGCTAAGCTATCATCGGTGAACTTGTTGTCTCACCTTCCTCTGAGAGGATGGTATTAGCCTTCTGAGATGTCAGAGTGAAGAGCCTCTGTTTGTAGTGGTGCTATCTGCTCCTCCAGAATCCTCTGTTCCTGGTCGCTGTATCTGGACTAGCTGGTTTAAACCTCACCTTCCTTGACCTTAGGGAAACTTGTATGTCCAACTGACAGACTTTTATGTGCCTGTATTTGACTGGTATAGCCGTACAATCTTATCTTCTGAAGCTCACTCTTGCATCTCCTACATCTTCTACCACATAGACTACTACAAGAACTACTAAAAGAACTAGAACTAAACTAATAATGAGACTGAGGACTGAACATTGAGTTTTAGTGCCAAAAACACTTTTATATATGCTTAATTTCCAAAGAAACAGCCTCAATCCTATTGACCAATCTGAGTGACACATCTGTTGGAAGAGTTCAGCCCTTTTGGTGGCAAGCACCTCACACACCTGTGTTTGTACTCCCGATGACCTCCAAATCATATAAGCACCGACACCTTGCCATGCCATGCTGCTTGTTTACTCCCTGACTTCTCAAGTCTCACAAAGGCATCATACACAGGTCCAGATAAGGCAGGACATCTTTATTTCTCCCTTAACAAGCCATCTGTGGGCCTGTGGTTTTGATGGCTTGTTTTTCTATCATGGTAAGCAATGTTTGTTTGTATAAGCCTTCATGATTTAATTAGCATTAGGTCTTTCCTTGTCTAGCATTCTGTCTTTCCTTGTCTAGCATTCTGCCTGACTACTGACTCCATCTTGAGGACACATTTAAGGTAGTTCTTAGGTCATTTCTCCTACAAGTTCATGTAAACAGTGCAGCATAGCAGATAATCAGATAATTCCATGTTATAAACTATATATGCGGACTACTGAGAGACTTTTGAATTATATGCACAGTGCCCATAAACATCTGGAATCATTCATAAATCATTTTGCAGTCTACATTATGTTCTGTGGTACTGAACTAGTTGAATTTGTGCAAGAAAGGAAAATCCCAGGGATACTTTGTTTTTATTTCATGAACGTACAATCTGATTCTACGTTTTGAAAAGGATTTTTCAAAAGTGCAAGAAGCCCTTAAATCTTACATTTTCATCATTGTTATTGTGCTAGGTTATCTGAAATTTTAATAAGATAAAGAAATGCAAGGCAGAGCCGACATTTCAGAAAGTTAATAACATGTCAGGATTTGATATGCAAGTAGGTGTTTTTAATGAATTATATACAGGAGCTACAAAGCTGGTCAAATGGAATTAAAGCTGAAGTATTCCATTTTCAACAAAAGTACTCATCAATTCTAAATCATCAGAATATGTTCTCCATTAAACATTACATAACTGGGCAGTCTTATGTACAGAATCATTACTATAATATTGGATTACTATAATATTGTGCAATGAAATGTAAATCATCTTTAAACAGCAAGTAATTCAGCAGCACTTCAAGGGCACTTTCAGCAGAAGACCCAGCAAATCTGGCCTGGGGGACATCTCAATCGTAATATAATGAATATTTTTTAAGTACCACATACAACAGCACTAAACCGGTGTTTTTTAAAAAAACTCTTGAAAAGCAATTTAGTGTGCCCCACCACTGAATTATGATAAACTGTTTGTCTGTTTATAGTAATTAATACTTGCCACTAAACACCTAGCTGCTTCACCAAGCCAGGTGAGACAGCTAGGTTTAAGCAACAGCTAGGTGTAAAACTGAAGCTCACTATACTGATGCCTTGTTTTTACTTGAAGCAGTGATATTTATAACAATGCATTTTAAGGAGTTCAGATCAATGGGATTAGATAAACCCCATGCATCTCGCACTTTGATACCACCATCACACGAGAGGACACCACCCACCAGGTGCATGGTTCATACTCCTGTGACTCCAGATACATCAACGACATTTTCTTCCTATGGACCCATGGCGAAGAATCACTGAAGAGACTACACGATAACATCAACAAGTTCCATCCCACCAGCAAACTCACCATGGACTACTCCTCAGAATCGGTTTCTTTCTTGGACACACGAATCTCCATCAAAGACGGGCACCTCAGCATCTCACTCTACCGCAAGCCCACGGACAACCTCACGATGCACCACTTTTCCAGCTTCCACTCTAACCAGGTCAAAGAGGCCATCCCCTATGGACAGGCCCTACGAATACACAGGATCTGCTCAGACGAGGAGGAACGCGATGGACACCTACAGACGCTAAAAGACGCCCTCGTAAGAACAGGATATGACGCTCAACTTTTCAATCGACAGTTCCGACGGGCCACAGCGAAGAATCGCATCGACCTCCTCAGAAGACAAACACGGGACGGAACCTACAGAGTACCCTTCGTCGTCCAGTACTTCCCCGGAGTGGAGAAACTACGCCATGTTCTCCGCAGCCTTCAACATGTCATCGATGACGACGAACACCTCGCTAAGGCCATCCCCACGCCTCCACGACTCAACTTCAAACAGACCATCGTTCGCAGCAAATTACCCAGCTTTCAGGAGAACAGCATCCACGACACCACACAACCCTGCCACGGCAACCTCTGCAAGACATGCCAGATCATCGACACAGATACCACCATCACACGAGAGGACACCACCCACCAGGTACAAGGTTCATACTCCTGTGACTCAGCCAACATTGTCTACCTCATACGTTGCAGGAAAGGATGCCCCGGAGCATGGTACATTGGCGAGACCATGCAGACACTGCGACAACGGATGAACGGACACCGCGCAACAATCGCCAGACAGGAGGGTTCCCTCCCAGTCGGGGAACAGTTTAGCAGTCAAGGACATTCAGCCACCAATCTTTGGGTAAGCGTTCGCCAAGGCGGCCTTCGAGACACACAACAACGCAAAATCGTCGAGCAGAAATTGATAGCCAAGTTCCGCACCCATGAGGACGGCCTCAACCGGGATCTTGGGTTCATGTCACGCTACACGTAACCCCACCAGCAGGGGGAAAAAAAGTTATCTGTTTTTAATACAACTGGACATTCTCTCTCTCTCTCTCTCTCTCTGCCTTTCGGGTCTCTTTCTCTCTCTGGCCTTGTAATCTGACCCATTGTGTATTCAGAACTGTTTTCCGTGGCTAACCTGTCTGAACACCAACGACACCTTTGATTGGTGTGAGCGTGTCCCAGCCTAATATAAGATATGCGATTTGAGAACCTTTCACTCACTCATTCACCTGACGAAGGAGATAATCTTCGAAAGCTTGTGATTTTAAAATAAAATTGTTGGACTATAACCTGGTGTTGTAAGATTCCTTACATTTGTCCACCCCAGTCCATCACCGGCATCTCCACATCATGGCACTTTGATTTGACTACTGTCCAGCCTTTATTCAATGCCAATCGAGTGCTGTCAGCTGACATCAATCTTTAATTTCTCACTGATTTGCAGCTCCCTAATACCGTGCATTTCACACCTTGTACTTTCAGCTGCTAAACTGGACTCGGAGAGATAGATTTTCGCCTTCGCTGCCTGGGTAGTAATATGGTGAAGTGGATCGCACGCCCTTTATAGAACCCACCTGATTTTCATTCCGTTGATTAAAGGGCGGGTGACCCGCTCCACCAGGCAGTGACGATAGACGTCTACCCCAGATCGTCTGCAAAACTAGCTGTTTATGGAGCAAAAATCAATGTGGCTAGGTTACCCCACACGTTTTACACCTTGTACACTTACCTGCAGATGAAGTCTGTAAGGTGTGAAATGCATAGTTATTGACAAGCTGCAATCAACGAGAAATGAAAGATCAGTGTCAATTGCCACGATTTGGGCTCAGAATATTGTACTGGTTTCAATTTCCCAGATTACTTCCAATACAAATGCAAATACCTGCATGGCAGCCTGACAAGAACAGGGAATTTTAAGTGGTTATATCTTAGTAATTAATTGGAATTGACTAATTATTTTCAAGCTAGCTTTAATTCGGAAAGTAATTTTAATTTACCATTCCAACGCAGCTGTGAAACCGGATTAATTAATTACAGAAATTGAAAGAAAAGTTGTCGTTTTTTGTTGTGTAGATTTCAATAAATCTTGTAAAAAAAGTAGACAACAGGGGCATGTGTATCTATATTAAAATACCTCCCGTGGCATTGCTCACCATGCTTAACAGTCCCACAGCAGCCTCAATGTAGCAGCAGTTCACCCATCTCTGTACCACAGTCAAGAGCTATATACTACGACTGATTTGAGGTAAAAGTATTAGGCATGCTACTGATACTGTAAGATACAGACCTCATAGGCTAACTATTATAATGTTTTTTATCAACCAATTAGTAAACCCTGTTTAAGATGCAACTATATTTATTTACACTTCCCTTTCCAAAATTTGTTATTCTCAGATTTTTACATTATAAAGTAAAAATACTGCAGATGCTAGAAATCTGAAACAAAACATAGGAACATAGGAACAGGAATAGGCCATTCAGCCCCTCGTGCCTGCTCCGCCATTTGATAAGATCATGGCTAATCTGTGATCTAACTCCATATACCTGCCTTTGGCCCATATCCCTTAATACCTTTGGCTGCCAAAAAGCTATCTATCTCAGATTTAAATTTAGCAATTGAGCTAGTATCAATTGCCATTTGCGGAAGAGAGTTCCAAACTTCTACCACCCTTTGTGTGTAGAAATGTTTTCTAATCTCGCTCCTGAAAGGTCTGGCTCTAATTTTTAGACTGTGCCCCCTGCTCCTAGAATCCCCAACCAGCAGAAATAGTTTCTCTCTATCCACCCTATCCGTTCTCCTTAATATCTTATAAACTTCGATCAGATCACCCCTTAACCTTCGAAACTCTAGAGAATACAACCTCAATTTGTGTAATCTGGCCTCGTAATTTAACCCTTGAAGTCCGGGTATCATTCTAGTAAACCTACGCTGCACTCCCTCCAAGGCCAATATGTCTTTCCGAAGATGCTGACCCAAAACATGAACTTGTCTGCTCTCTCTAAAGGTGCTGACCGACCTGCAGTGGTGTTTCCAGTATTCTCTGATTTGCTTTTATATTGGTTGTTGCCCTACTGCTATAAATTTACAGTATTTGATTAAAATACAGGTACTTTTACTTAATGGTTTACTCTTTTCTCCTCCCTTCCAAAACCATTTTCCCCTCCTCAGTTATTTACAAGATGAGATATTTTTCTCCTTCTTAGTGTCACAATCCTGAGGGAGTGGTTGGGAGGGGAACGGGGAAATAAGGTGAAGTTGTGGCTCTGGCAGCCCTGGGAAAATGGGAAATTGGGATAATAAAGCAAGACCCAGGAGGTTCGAGGAGGGGAAACACAGGCAAAATATAAAATGCTGGCTTTTACCACAGAAACCGTTTGTTGTTTAAAACACATTGGCCTAGAAATTCGGCCTTGCAGCACCCATTTTTTCGGGCGTTAAATGGCCTCCTAAGCCTAAGCAGGAAGCGCACACTCATTACAAGCCAGAAGTGCGCATCTCACCATATTGGTAAAGGGCATAAAATCAGCATGCAGTGGCTGATATTAGGCCTCGGGCCTCATTTATATTGAGCAGGCGAGTTGTTGAGAGCAACAGGCAGCTCGCAGGCGAGGCGTGATTGAAAATCAGACCACTGCTGGCATCACAGCGGCCCTCAGATAAATGAGGAAGAGGGAAGTCCGGGAAGGGGAGTGCAACACTGGTGGGGAGGTAGCAGCGGTGATCAGTGGTAGGTAGCGGAGGCGATCGGTAGGAGGTAGCGATGGCGACCGGCGGGAGGTAGCGGAGGCGATCGGCGGGAGGTAGCGGAGGCGATCGGCGGGAGGTAGCGATGGCGACCGGCGGGAGGTAGCGGAGGCGATCGGTAGGAGGTAGCGATGGCGACCGGCGGGAGGTAGCGGAGGCGATCGGCGGGAGGTAGCGGAGGCGATCGGCGGGAGGTAGCGGAGGCGATCGGCGGGAGGTAGCGGAGGCGATCGGCGGGAGGTAGCGGAGGCGATCGGCGGGAGGTAGCGATGGCGACCGGCGGGAGGTAGCGGAGGCGATCGGTAGGAGGTAGCGATGGCGACCGGCGGGAGGTAGCGGAGGCGATCGGCGGGAGGTAGCGGAGGCGATCGGCGGGAGGTAGCGGAGGCGATCGGCGGGAGGTAGCTGAGGCGATCGGTAGGAGGTAACGGAAGCGATCGGCGGGAGGTAGCGATGGTTTTCCTGTTTTCCTCAGGGCAAACAAATCTTACAGACACTGCCTAAAACAGGCGTTAATCCCTTTATTTGCATAGACAAAGGGACTAACGCTTGTTTCAAGCGTGGGCACTACATGATGATTTTTTGGCCTTTACCAATATGGTGGGCAGTGCACTTCCAGCTCGTAATGTGTGCGCTTCCTGCCCGCCATATTGAAGGTTTTTGAGGCCGTTTAGCATGAAAAACTGTCTCTGCGCGGACGAATTTCTAGGGACATGCCTTTTTTTCATGCCAGTAACATATATGAAGCTATCATGCTAGTATCTCCTTCTTTCTCCTGGTGCGTTGCTTATTGTTTTTGTTGGTACAATATCATGCAGGTATTGTAATGTAATTACTGCTTTTCTGATGGGACTGCATGCACGTTACTATGTCAATCTTTCCAAAAATCACATGAGATGTCCAAGATTTTGCTGAAATTGCAATCAAAATAATAGATGGAGATATTTGGGGAATAAAAATTCTTTCTGAATAATGCTGCATTTACATTTCAAGCCTTCCTGTAATTATCATCATTTTAATCGTCATTCATATCAGTTGCAGTGAAGTGTCTCAGTAAAGAGGAGAATACACATTGAATGTGGATAGAGCATGAGTCAACGGATTGTTTGCACTTCAACTAATACCTTGTTTTCACTTTGAATTGTTATTTTACTTGTGCTGGCTCTGGCTGTAACCAACTGTAATAGGTATCCCAAGCTGGGAATCAGCAACCAATTTAACTATGAAATAGCTTTATCAGAGGAATTAAGGAAGATGGGAACAGAGCAGGCACATGGGATTAAGACTACTGCTCACGTGGAGAATAAACATCATCCATCAGCACGGACTGGTTGGGCCAAGCAGCTTGTTTCCATGTCGTAATTTCTATGTATTGGTTGCTAATGATGGCATTTTGAATGCTGGCTGAATCTTTAGTTTGTGTTTGCTTACTGCTGAGGATAGATCCAGCTTCAGCACAAAGTCAATGGAGAATTGGGCTATGTCTGAAACAACAGGGTGGGGGGGTGAATTTCCGAGGGGTTCTCCCGCTAATCTGTCGTACCTTTGTTGGAAGCGCAACGAAAGTCTCTGAAAAAAACGACATAAGTACAGTTTACACCTGGGTTTCCGCGGCCAGAAGAAGCCCCTGCAAAAATTCACCCCCTTCGTGTTAAA